>NC_091489.1:5656539-5806852 GCF_947461875.1 Haliaeetus albicilla | reverse complement strand
GTGGCTGTCTCAGAGCCCTTGTACCTGCCAGGTGAGAAGAGCTGTGATTAAGCAGAGTGCATGAAATAGCTGGAAAAATCCTCTAGCAGCTCAGCGTGTTGGGTAGTCCCTTGTAGGAGCAAGCATATGAAATCTGAATCATGGGGCTGCTTGGCAGGAGGAAAAGATGCTCTGAAGTGACGAGGGTAGCACGTTGCTCTCGTTGTTAGCTTGCCAAAGCACTTGCTTACAGTGCAGGGGAAACAGCTCTTGGAGGCTGTGGATGTGTCCACAGTGTCCCTTCAAGTATTGGAGCCCATGCTTAGGAGAAAGGGACCTGAGGAGTTCTTGGAGGAGTGAGGGTGGACATAAAAGGGGAGGATTATCAGCCAGGAAAGAACTTATCCTTTCCATCTTTTACACCTACATTGCTTCATGGTCCTTAAGCCTCTAGAATATGTCTCAACTGATCAGTCAATTGATGTACTGAGGACTCTTTCTGGATGTACTTCAGAGCTGTGCTCCATTCTGCAGCACACCCTAACTTAAAGAGGTTTTGGGTTTTTTTTGGTCTGTGTTAAAACACACGTGGTATTTTCTGTCTGACTTACCCACGCAGTTCAGATCAATGTGTATCAGTGTCCTGCTCTCTTCGATGCTTTCTGTTATCCTAATCCCTATATTGTCTGCAACCACAGTCGCTGGTTTTCTTCCAGGATTGCTGAAGGGAAGGGGGAATTAAAAGAACAGTAAAAAGCAATCCCTGCAGAACTCCAGCAGAAAATCACTTGCCTAAGGATAATTTTGTATTTTCTATTGCGCTTTGAGACCTGTCAGCCAATTTTAATCATTAGTGTGCACTGGATTAATTTTCTTTAGTTCTGGGTTCTTAAACTGGCATGCCTTAGAGCCAGTTGCATTGGCACTGCTATGCTATTGACCAAGCAATAATTCGTAAAAATGGAACTCAAACTAATACTATGGGCTGTAGGCTCCATTAAAGCCTGCTACCCTGTTCTTACTCCATGCAGGACTCTCTTTGGCTGGGCATGAAGGTGTCTTTAGGAAGATTACGTTCCTTGGCTTTCCCTTTTACATGCCTTAGTATTGTAATTTTGCTCCATCCGTGCATTTCATTACATTAGCCGAGATGGCAGCAATTTATTTGATTGTGGAAGTGGAGACGTTTGGTTATTAGACATAGTGTCATGTGCACGTGTATCATCTGTATGTAATACAGGAATGTGAGTGTGTATGTATAATTTATACATATATATGTAAAAATGGGTAAAATATATGTATATACATATATTTATACAGGCATATATGTAAAAATTGGAGAAAATATATGTGTGTATATTTATATATGCGTATATCTAAAAATGTGGAGAGTATATGTATATACGTATATATACATATATGTAAAAAAATTGGGGCAAAAATCTGGGCCATCAGCCTTTCAAAACAAACTGAAATAGAAACACATTTGCTGTAAGGTGCTCAGTTTACCCAGGCTTCCGTATTAAGCAAGATTTGCATCCTTTCAGAACGTACCTTTCTTTGCCTGCCATCAGCAGTGCAGTGGCACACTGGGGCTATATCTGGGATTAAAGCTTTATTATGCTAAATACTATAAACAAACAGATCATGGTCCAAAGAGTTCACAGTCTAAGCAGACTGGGGAGCCTGGAAGGGGATGAAGCAGCGTTGCATTGCATTGGGGGAGTGGAGGCTGCTCACCCCTTGCTGTGGACATAGGAGAGACCAAAGCTGAGCTTGGGTCTGGGGCTTGCCCAGCCTAGGGGAGACCACTTTAGGGCATTCAGGAGAGCCTTTCTTTGCGAATAAAAGTGCACTTCTGACTGCTTTCCTGGTATTCAAAGCTTTAGCCATAAATACTAGTTTCACTAGAATTGCTTAAAACTTTGGATGAGTGTAGTATGCTCCTAATCCCCCTGAATAACATAAATCGAGTGTCAGAATAAAACCTAACCAGAATTGCAGGCAATTTGGGGAAATAAAATATATTTGGTACAAGTAGAAGAACTCACAAATGTGCTTTCTGTTTTTTTGCTCTTTGCAACAGTTCATGTTGTGGCAAACAAAGCTTCCTGAAAACATGTTTAAGAGAAAGATTTTAAAATTTGCCATTATCTAAATAGTGGTGTTTAAGGTTAAGCTCCGAGACTGGTGCCTACTGGGTGATTTTTGTTAGTAGTATGAATGCAGAGATGTTTGTCAGATAGATGGAAAGAAACAGTCTGTAAATACACATTTTCAATTCATTGTGCGAGGGTGAAGACAAGCATTTTGCACATTTTTGAAGCTGTCTGTAAAAAAAGGACAGAGGAGCTTCAACATGATTTTATTTTTCTTGTTTAGGAGAAAATCCTCAGCTCAGTTATGAGCACAGTCTGGAACACAAATCATTAAGTAGGAGAGCCCGGTTTGATTAAAATCAATTCAATATTTTTTATTTGAATTTTTTCCACTGATGTGAAGAAACGGACCTTCCAGCTCAGGCCCAGGTATCGTGCAAGAGGTTAAAAACACTTCAATTTGTCATAAAGATGCTCTTTCGTATCAAAACTGTGCTGATTTTAATCAGTTTAAAATTATTCCTTTCTTTTAAAGCTGTTCACCTTTGTCTTGTAGAAACCTTAATTAACTGCCGAGACTAATAGATTTACATGCAAGTTAAAACAGAAGCATCTTCCCTGTAGTCAGCAACAATCTCGAGGAGACGATGGGGATTCATACTCTGGTTTTTTTGGGACAAAGAAAGAAAGAGGAGCCCAAACTGGTATTTGAAAACACGAGTGTGGTGGTGTGCTGCTCACAAAGCGACCTTACTCCAAGGAAATAACTATCTCATAAGACAGAAAGCCTCCACACAAAGGAAGGGTGTTAAAACCGCTGGTATCAAATTAATCTGTCACTTAAGCTTTGTGGATGCTATGAAAATTATCCATTAACTGACAATGGGTGTCAGCAGCGCCGGCAGCCAGGCCGGTGATGAGTACTCTTTAACTGGAAGTTTCCATCGATGCTGGTGATTTCTTGTAGACTAGACGAGATCAAAAGGAGTTGAGCGCTGCTTCGGAAAAGCAGGCTGGAAACAAACTGCTTCTAAATTGCTATTTAATACGATTTGTCCTTTGTCACCACTGCCAACTAACCCGTGTTTAGTTCTGATTCAGCCGTGCCAGTGGCTGACACCATTGTTAGCGGCGGCTGGAGCCTGACAAAGGACCAGACTTTATTCATATCAGACTCTTCCCTAACATTTCTTTCAGTGCTTGAGCTTTGTTTTTATACAGGATTTCTATTCATAATTAATTTTTAGTTTAGTGCTGTGTTTTGGAGGAGCTCTTGCCCACAGTTAGCTGTCAGCTTTTAAGCACCAGGTACTCAACCCTGTGGAAAGGTAGTAGCAAAAGGAAAAATAGTTTCCTTATAAAAAAAAAAAAATATATATATATATAAAACCTGGAAAAATTGGCTTAATTCTCTTATTTTGTCGTAGTGATTTAAAAAAAAATTTCTAAGACTTGGCTAAGATTTACCTTTGACTAATCTATGATCTTTATAATCATCTCTGGTAATTCCTGTGTAGGTTTGTCAACCCCATAGTTGTAACCTGGGTTAAGAAATGACAGTTTTCCTTTGGAAAATACGTTGCATAGATTAAAGATTTGTTGCTTTCATGACTCCAGGGCATGAAGAGGCGGAATTATAGCAGCCCGATGAAATGCAATCTCTTTCCAAAATATAAAAGAATTTTAAAAAGGTTTCTTCAGCTGTTGATGCTACCAAACTTTTCTAAACACTTGTCCTGCTAGAATGGAACTCATTAAGGAACTCAGGAGAGGATCTTCTCCTTTCCTAAAAACTCATCTTCCCGATGCTGCTGCTGTGGCAGGGTTTGTTCACTGTCTCTGAAATGGGTCCTAACTCCCTGGCTAGGGAAGCCTTCCCCATCTCACATTCTAGTGAAAAAGTAGCTTTTTGTTACACTTCTCAATATGTTCCTGGCATGGAAAAAAAAACCTGTCTCCCACAGTCCTGGATTTGCTATATTGAAAATAAAATAAGCTCAAGAGAGGGGCTTGGGCTTTCAAGAGGCTGATTTGAATTTTTGCAGCAAAACTGTGAATCCTTTATTTGAGTACTTGCCCACTACATCTAAAAAGTCAATTCTTTTGTTTGATAATGTGAATAGTAGCAATTTATTTTATGGCTTTCCTTTGAGCATGAAGAGGATTATTGGTCAGTTTTTCCTTCCTTAGCCTGTCCATGTCTTACTCCTATTGTCAACATGAATTCTGTCTAAAATCCACTAGGAAGAGGACTCTGCTGTGGTTGAGACACATTCAACTTACTTTATACCAGCATCGCCATATAACTTTGATGCTTTCAGTTCTGTAAGCAGCACCTAGATGCTAAAGCTCCATGCAAGTGTTCAGGGTCCTCCTAGGATGGAGGTCTTGGTAGAAATGAGAAGTTATTGGAGCTTGATGTGCTTTGAAGGAGATTGACTTTTCTGATGGTTTAGTTGCTTGTCGTTTTCTGAAATTGTTTTGTGTTTGGGAAGTCTTATTTGGGGCACTTGAAAATCATTGACTACTTTGAAAATTTAGAACCAGGTTTCC
Organism: Haliaeetus albicilla; assembly: GCF_947461875.1. NCBI lineage: Eukaryota > Metazoa > Chordata > Aves > Accipitriformes > Accipitridae > Haliaeetus > Haliaeetus albicilla. The sequence continues at coordinate 5,802,221 of NC_091489.1, read as the reverse complement.
GCAGTAACTATAATTCCTATGAAAATAGCTCTCCAGTGACCCAAAGGCCATGTCCAGCCCATAACCCAGAGTGTTATTTGAGTTGCCCAGTTCATTCCCTATCTCCAGCTAGTGGAGCTACTGGGCTAAAATAGGTGAATCCTTTCTGTTCTTGGACAGTCTATAGCAGCAGTGTGAAATTGGAAGGATTAGTTGTGGTCTGGGGGAAAAAATGGCATTTAGAGTGTCAGAAGCTGTGATATGTGTTCTGCAGTGTCCTAGAATAGAAAATTCAAACCCATCCTCCTCCTCCTCTATAGGTGTTATAGAAGCCATCATACTTCTAAGTATGAACATTTTAATATTTTAGAGCACTTAACATTTTCTGTGCCCTTTTATGAGGCTCTGTCCAGCTCCCGCCTGTCCTTGAGAAATTTATGATCAGAATATAAAAACAATTAAAGAAATCACACCTGAGTAGTCAGTGTGGCACAGTGATACAAAGTTCCTGCGTTCTGCGGCTACCGTGTCAGCCTTCCCAATCGAGCTTCCCTTTTGATGCTGCGTATTGTGGATTTTCTCCAGTGAAGGTATTATTGTGGGAATAGGTGAATGGGAGTGTTTCATCTTACAAAAATGTTTCTTACGGGCTCTCTGCAGTATTCAGTGTATTCATTATCACACCTTTCTAACCATATTATTATTTTCAGTCTTGAACTACAGCTCTTGGCATTCATTCAAGACTGTGAAAGTTTGACACAAACCATCACCTTGCCCGCTGTTAACAGACTGACATAAGCAGAAAGCTTCTTCTAAAGAGCCTTTGGTGGTACAAACCATAGTACAAAAATCCCAAGCCGCATCTTGAAACCGAGCGCGGCGCTGCAGGAGCAGTCTGACGTGGCAGAGTCACGCTGCCAGCTGTACGTATGGGGTTGCACAAGTAAAGGTTGTAAATACTGATGATCTTGCTGTTGGTTTAATTCTCAACCAAAGCATTGGCTGCCTGCTGTTCCAAGAGCCTTTCCTCTCCAGTAAACAGATGGCCCCACGTTGGCTGGCCTTACCAGGGCTTAGTTTCACCAGCAAGTCAGTATTATCAAGCTGTCAAAGGACCCATCTGCCCTGAGCAGCTGTCCTGGCATCCGCCGGTCTGTGTGCTGGGAACCTCCCTGCTTCGCAAATCTCAGGCATATAAAACTTCTATATTTTTGTTTTATTTGGGGAGGGGGTTGTAATTCATGCCATCTGCCTCGTGTGCTTAAGAGGAGGGATATTACGTTTGAAAACAAGCTACTAGAGAGAAATAATCTTTTACGCTCTCCTTGTAGTCTGTGGTCTGCCATAACTATACCAGCCTGTTTTACTTAACTTTTTTTAAAAAAATGCAGGTTTGTACTCAAAATGGATGCAGATACATTTTTTGATGTCAACACAGAACTTCAAACTTGTACAAATTCTGGTGTGTTTAGTGCCTGCTCTCCCACTGACTGTCAGAGCTTGGCCAAAATGTGTAACCTGTTTCCTTCCCTGTAATGTGGGATGCTGCTGCCAATGGCACTGGTTGGGGTTGTCAGCACCCAGAACCTACTGGTTACAAACCTTCGGAGATTAAAAATATCACATAGATGATGCTTAAATATTAGCCTAAGTTGATGCAATCCCCATTTGTTTATAGCAAGTCACTCACAGGGTGGTTTTCCTACCTTGACTCTCATTATTTCTGATTAAAGGTGCTTAGTGGCTGCCTGTTCATCTGTGGACCAGATCCAGATCCAACCTTCTGAACAGCGTTGCTTTTTAACTACACACCTTCAACTTCGGAGAGACCTCCTAAATATCAAAAAGATGCTTTTGTAAAGATGAGGACAACAATCATTTTCAAGGCTTTCATGTTTTTAGAGAGACTAAAATTTACTAAAATAAATAGGTTCACTAGATTTCTCTTATGTTTGAAACAATAGGGGAAAAGATGCATTTTTCTCTTGAAGTCTTTAGGTATTTGATAAGCCTCATCAGAAATATTTCTGCTACTTTTTACATTCTTACATAAAACAATGTATCGTAAAAGTACACATTAACAAAACTTTCCTTCTGGTTTTGTGCTTTATGGCATCTTCAGCAGAGCCAAAAATTTCTCTTTTAAGTTTGCTTTCCTTCCATTTATCTCTTGCCCAGTTGATTTCATCTTGTCAACTCAATATTTGAATTGTTCTCAAAAAGGCACTTGATGTTTCTGTGACTGCCCTTTCAAAAATAGTTAGTGACTTTGGTGCATAACTAAAATTTTGTGCTTAGAGGGTAGGTTTTGTTTTGTTTTTTCTGGAAAGTGTGGAGCATCGATCTGATAAAACCTGGATGTGATAAAGAACCTTAGCTTGGTGCTTGACATTTTTGGAAATGTCTAAGGAACTTAATTTTTAAATAGAGACTAAATATTTGGTAAAAATACTGCGTCCCAACAATTCCTTCTGAAGCCAAGGTCAAATAAATTCATATTTAAATGTGGCTGTACTAACCTGACTTTGAAAAAAAACCAAATTCAAACCTTTTATTTCTTGACAGACTTTATAGATTCTATTTTGTCTTTTTGCAACAGATCCAGAACTTAATGTCTGAGCTGAAGTTTTAAAGCTTGTGCTAAAAAGCAGACTGAAAAAAGAAAAGCCAGTCTGCAGAATCAAGTTCCTGGTATAAAACTGAAGTATATCTACTTAATATATTGAGCCTGGTGTATTGCTGTCTTTATAAATTCTCCTTTGCCAGCTTGTAATTCTGCTGCTGTGTTTCTTACCCTAATATCTGAGTGAAATAAGTACTCACACGTTTTGTCCATGGCTCTCCTCTTTCCCCTTTAGTGTGCCAAATTCCTAAATAAAGCTGTGTTGGGTTTTTTATGTAATATGAAAAAGATTTGCATAAGTGTAGTTATGATAATTTTTGTGGTTAGTTTTAATGTGTTGGCTTCATTTCAGTCCTTCAGATCCCTAAATCAGTTTTGATTTGCTATTGCTTAAACATTGCTTTTTTCCCCCCTTTTTCAAAACAGATGCATTGAGAATGATCCGAGGCAAATTTCCCTGTAAATCTGCTTTGTTCATAAAGTCAGGCTGAAACTGTTTGCTCCTGCCCATAGCTTGGTAGTTAAGCGGAATAGTTTATTATGCAAATAGGATGTTTTAATGCTAAATTAAGTGAGGGAAAAAAAAGAGGAGAGCGCTGGTGTGGATTCCTCAATTTACATCTCTTACCCAGCACTTGTGCTGGAGCCTCCAGTATAGCAAACCCTGCTGATGTGTCCAGCCTCGCACACAGAAAGACTGACAGACAGCCCTGCCCCACTCCCCTGTGATCTCTCCCCTCTCGCATTTATCCACAGCACAGCTCCAAGGGCTCTCATGTCCTGTGACCTACACTGCCAGAGGTAACTCATGTCAGGGATGGTTTGTAACCTGCTGTTGGGGCATGGGTTGAAACTGCCGTGCTAGGACAGGCAATTTCCAGGTACCCCCGGCATCAACTGTGTCCTGGGACAAGCAGCATCCATCGAGGCCATGCCCCCAGTGGCTTCTCCCTCAGTAACACAGAGTTTCTGTAATACAACCCTGCTAAGGACAGGCTCTGAGCTGAGCAAAGCCCCTTCCAGTTTTATCTCTTAGAGTAGAATTTGTTCCTTTTTGAGATGCTATTTTTGATACCCTGCAGAGAGCACTGTGAGATTTAGGACTACTTCAAGGGTTTCTCCTTCAGCAATGGGCATTACCACGGCTTTCTACGGCTCTCCATCTGCATCTCCATCTACTGCATCTCCAGTAGAGTCATGCATCTGCTGTGTATAAATGCATACGGTTGGATTTGCATCTTCAGAGTATGCAGCATCCCAAGGAGTTTGTGTGTCCAGGATAAATCTCCATTCAGTGGAGCCAGCTGGAGTTCAGACTTCTCTCCCCTCCAGATGTGATGGCTGGAGCATGCCATTGTGTATCCCAGGCTCCAAAGGATAACACTGACAGGAACTGTGTTGTTCCTGATTTCTGTGCCACACTGCAGCTATCAGCTGTGTTATCACTTCAAGATGCTTTAAAAAAAAAATAAAAAAATTCCACGTTAGAAAATGTCACCTTAAAGAATCTGGCCTCAAAAAGTGCTGCTGGTACCAGGCTAATGGGGCAGGTCATATTTAGAGCTCTAAAGCCTGGAAATTATCAAAGTGACGTGCTGGTTTGCCTTAAAACCCATATTTTTTGAGGCAGAACATCAAGTACTCGGAGATGTGTGTGTAGGGAGAGACAGCAGACGACTCACAGCACAACTACTGCTTTTCTTTGGAGGGACTAAATGAGCTCAAACCTGAATGGTGGTATTTGAACTGTTGCAAGGAGGATATGCCATAACAATCCTTTTATTTAATGTTTCAGTCAGCGGCTTTGGCACTTATCTTGCCACCTAGCTTGAGCCTAATCATGCTGTAGCTGGCTCTTCAGCAGCTCTGAGGCAGCTCCACAGTGTCCTTCGGGCACTCTAGAGCAACCTGTCTTTTCTTGGGAGTTCACGTGGGAGTGCCTGCAATTATAGATGCCTTCGGCATCTCTGCGGTGTTCAGCCAACAGCTATTACCAACAGAAAAACAATGAACCATTTTCTTCAAGCGACACTCACTGGTTTGATAAATAGTTGGCAAAAGGTGCTTCATGTGATGGGTTGCCATGTAGGCAAGGGGAGAAGTTGAATGGATGATGAGGGGGTAGCTTACACTCTTTCATTACAGCTCATTTCCTTCAAGGATTTCATTTAGCTGCAGCGCTGAGAGGTAAATGCCATCCAGATGATACAAAACTGGATTAGGAAAAGCCCAAATAGCACCTGCTGCTTGCACCTTCAGATCACATCCGACATTGCGCTCTGCCTTGAAGGTGTATGAACTTGTCTGGTTTCATTGGCCTTTTATTTCCCCACTAATGGGGAAAGTTGCAGTAGAAGGAGCTCCAAGTACGTGCCAGGTATTCCTCCAAGAACAGAAAATTCCTGAAATGCTGGAACTTTCTAGGAGCATTACTTTCTTAAAATGTCCATCTCTGCTTGTATCCCTGAGGACCTTGAGAAAACCAGTACTCTGGCTGCTCTTAGACTACTCAGCAGCCAAGGTTTAGAAACACCATGCTAGTTTGTTTTTTAAAAGGCAAAATTGAATAGGATATAAATTTGGGTTTGAAATAGCATTGCAACAGCATTACAGTAGCATTACTCCTGTGCATCTGACAATGAACCCAAGCTGGTCCCATCTTCCTGCTCATGCAACCACAATCCAGTTTTTGTTGAATATTTGGGAATATATTTTTCCCCTTTCCCTCATCTTGAAGCTCCCTCTCCAGATGAACCATGTCGGTGCTGTTCAACCTGCGCAGGCTGGCAAAGCACGATATTCATATGCTGGAGGGGAAGCAGCCACACAAACGTGGGACCTGAGCAGCTTCTGGTGGTGGTCTTGCTTTGAAGTCAGCGGGATCCTGTGCCAAACACGGCAGCGTCTCGGATCTGGTGCATACTGCACTTGGACCTTGGTGTGAGAGCACCGCAGACCACTCTGCGATGAAGAGTCAGAAAATGGCAGATGATGCAGCTTTGTATGATGGGTTGTCATCCTTCTTCTGGGGTTTGAGTGGCCGCTGCAGTTTGGGCCTCTATCCACATGGTGAAGCTCTTCTTCTGGCCTTGGCATGTCCCTCCCTTCGCCCTGCTGGTCTTGGCTTCCCAGCACGGGCAGAGAGCGGCATCCGAGAGAAGGCAGCTACTGCCATGGGCATCCTCCCTCTCCTTTTCCCATCTCTCCTCTGCCCCATCTTTATGCAAACACACAGTGCTTCCCAGAGCTCGTGGAACAGAGGGACAGTTTGGTTTTCTTCCCAATTCTCTCTTTTTTTTTTTTTTTTTTTTTTTTCTCCCCATCCTCACCCCTCAGCCCCCCAAACACACTACAGAAGAAGCTCCCTGGGCAGGGAGGGGACTGGGGTGGGGGGGAGTGCTTTGACGTTGATGTCCTCAGCACAAGAAACCTGAGAGGTGGGAAAAGAAATCAGAAAGGAAAGAGGATAATGCTCTGATTCCCCCTACACCCCCTTGGCAAAACATCACAACCTGCATTTCCCCATCTTCCTTGACAGCAGCTACCTCTAAATACCCGTTTCCATACTTGGAGACCAGGTTGCAGCTCTGCCTGGCGAGGGCTGGTGGTGATGTTCACGCAGCTCTGAGCGAGCTCATCTCAGAAGACTTGCCCATGTCAGAGGTACAAGGCTGGTTTCAAAAAGGTGACACACGTTTTCCTCTGGATATGCTGCCCACCTTGCTGCTGTTGCATGAATTCTTTTCTTCTCCAGCATTTCTCTCAAATAAGGACTCCGGTGGCTGACAGCAAACAAAAACAACAACAAAAAAATCCATCGTGATCATATTTACTGGTGACCTACTTAAAATCCTCTTTCCTCATCCTCATTTAGCGTGTGTGCTAAAATGCTGGCTAGCTGCATCATTGCTAGCAGAATGATAATGAATGCAAAATGTGACCCCTCGTTTGTTTAACGGTAGTTTCTGAAAAGATGGGGGGGGGTTTTATTGCATCATTTAGACTTCCCCCCCCAACACTTGTGATGTATTATTCCCGGTTTTGGTCTCCCTGCTCAGAGGCTTTTGTGTTGTGATTGCAGGCAGTACTGTTGTTTGGAGAGATGCTATTAAATCACAGGATGCCTTAATCTTTTGATTTTTTTTTTTTTTTTGAGGAAAATTAGGCTTCTAACTCTATCCTGGAGAGTCTGAGCTGTGTTGTCAAAGGCCTCTGTTGAGCATCTTTTTTTTTTTCTGGTGAAAATTATCCAACAGAGGTCATTATTTAACAAATGGTTTATACCTACTCTGGTATATTTTGTAGGATTATTGTAAATGGGTTTACAGTCCAGGGTGGAAAGTCATCAGCACTGTGCATATTGCACCTCTCAAGTTTTCTTCTTCCTAGTTTTTCTCTTTACAAATTCATTTAGAGGAAAGCTTGGATGTTCTGACTTGCTCACCCATGCACCAGAGCAGTGCTGTTAGAAGGAACATAGTGATACGGGCACACATATGTGTCTATGTGGATACTGTGATTAAACTGTCTATTTTGGCGTGATTGAATGCGTACATGGTATGGATAAATTGAGCCTACCTCTACAAAGAATATCAACAGGATGTTGTAGACATCCACTGAAACACATGGATAGGGGATCACACCTGAAGTGTTCATTTCTAGTGACTCAAGGATCCTTCTGGTTTTATAACTTCAGTTGCATAAAGCATGCCATGTTTTCATACCAGTCTAAATTCCCTTATCTCTAATCGAAATACAATTTCTAAGCAGATACATAAAAGCACAACATGAAAAAAATTACCACTGGGTGGCTTCTGTGTTTCTTGGTGCTGAATAACTTTGCATTATTGGAGCTAAACCCTATTGCCTTTAGGTATGTATCACAAATTCAACTTCTTGCAGTCCAGATAATTCTTGTTTTCTCACCAAACACTTTTGCGTTATGGGTTATTTTCATGTGCTGTCTGGCATATTTGAGATGCTAAAGGAGCATTTACCGTCTTCCCCCAGACAGTTTTGGGTTACCGCTGTGTGCTGCATTCATAGGGTAGGACATTGCTTCTGTGTTGTCCCTACAGGAGGTGACAGTAATAATGGAGATGGGGGAAGAAGAGGTAATGAGCTCCACTATACTGGTAAAACCACTCAGTATCTATGGAAATTAATTCAGTTTCTGGCTCTAGGGCACTAGCTTGAAATTAGACTGTAAGTAATGTTTTGTTCTCTTTTAAGTAGTGAGGAGACACTGGTCAGGATGGAGCATAAACATGAAAACAGTTTCGTGCTGTTGGAGTTGCAGACTGCTGATTCAGGAGGAGGAACCTCATCTCCTGGTGCGATTCCTTAGTCAGCCACTGCCCATGGCTGTTGTGCCCTGTCCTTTGGGTGGAATAACTTATGTGTGATGACTGCTCTTTATAAAGTGAGTTAGAAGCCTTTGGAGTGGGTGTCGCTGCCTCATTAGGGAAAATGGGGTGCATGTGCCTGTGTTCAGGCATGAAGAGCATGGCATGATAGTCCTCATCCCTCTTCCTTGTGGCAGGAAATAAATAGGGATTGGCTGGAAGAGCTGCCAAAAAAGTTCTTGCCACAAGAAGTGACTCACTGGAAGGAGGAATAATCAAGATTACAGTGGGGAATACTGCCTGCCTGGGTCTGTGTCCACAGGAGTTAATCTGGGCAGATTAAACAGAGTATTTAAAAAGCATACAGAGCAAGCAGCCGGCAAAGCAGGCGGAAGGAAACAGCTTCAGTGTTGTTGACCAGAGAGTCTTTGTTACAACCACTGGGGTTTTAATGTATACCACCTTCATATATACCAACCAACCTTATGGCTGTGTAGAGTCTGATGGCTGATTTCACCTTAAAATGCATATAGAGCATGTTCCTCGTTAAGAAGCATTGATCAGCAGTAGTGTCTTATCTCCTTATCTTCTTTAATTTCACTTAATCTTCCAGGGCCTATGGTATAAATTAATATCCCTAGTCCACAGGGTGCCTTGCATAAAGCATTTTTACATATAAATGGCACAATATATCCTGTAACAGAGATGTGATTCATAGGCTATTACATGTTAAATCTTAGGTGGAAGCCAGCTAACTAATTTATACAAAGTAATTAGATTCTGAATTAAATGCACAAAAGAATTTTTTTTTCCCCTTCTTGCTTTTCCTTGTGTGAACTCAGAAGATGAGCTGATATTGGAGAAGAGGAAAGTGTTCTTCCTTCTCCATCACCCTGTCCTGGTACCTGCTAGGCAGTCTCGTGGGGCAGGCTAAGGGAAGATTTACAGAGACAGCTCCATCCTTACACCGTGCCCTGCTGGGACTGCTCACTGAACGAGCTGCCTTCCAGAAATTACTGGTTTGCAGTCAGGCCTCAGGGGGACTGTTCCTTCTAGCAGAAATATGTTATATTTGTGTTTGCGTAGATCGCTTTGACGGTATGTTTCACTGATGTACAGGTAGAGAACAGCCAAAAGCAATAAAATAAAGCCCCTGTCCATACTCTTCTACCCCCTCAGTCCTCCCCAGCCCCGATCCCCTGGAGCACGAGTTCGTTCCTCTGCTCATCTCGGTGTGGAAGTGCTGATCGGAGGAGAGTTACGACAGCTGGGCTGTGGATCCTGCGGGACCTCACCTGCCATCGCCTTGGCACCTTGGGGACGGATACCCGCAGCAAGGTGTCGGTGACCGTGCTCCCTTACTGCCGAGCTGCACCAGCTTATGCCTAGATCAGTTTCGGCCGTCACCTCCTCCCTGCACACGTGCTGGGGGCTGAGCCCAGGCTGAAGATGGTTTCAAACAAGGCTGCGTCCCCCAGCTTGGGTTTGCAGATCGGAGTCTACCTGACGCCTTGGGGATTGCAGAGGGACTGCTGGCTGAGCTCCTCCTCGCACTGGGGAGGAAGGTCAGCCTTCACCACCGGTGACCCTGTGTTAGAGAGGGGACTGCAATGTTTTACAGTGGGATCTTCAGCATTCAGGGTCAGTAATGCAGATGCTTAACCCCCAGCACTATCTCGTCCTAACTGCAATTTCAAAAACTCCAGACCAGTCTCCCCAGCCAGCCAGCCTGGCTATTTTTAGCTTGGTTTCCCAGGGAAACATGTTTTTATGTGGCTGCTATATCCTCAGATTTGACAGTGAGGAAGAGAGGTAGCAAAGATCATTCTCTCTAAGTTTTGTGAAAATCGCTCATTTTGATTAAAGAGACAAGCTCTGAAATCTCTGTGCAGCCAAAGGCAGGGGAATTCAGCTGTCCTTCGTCCCAGTGGGGAGTTGCTGCCCTGCTGCTTCATCAACCCACCAAGAAAAAGAAGTGTCACAGCATGGAAATGCAAAGTTTGGTGTGAGAGAAGGCTGCTGAGGGACAAGGCAGTGGTGTGAGGCATATTTTGTTGGGGTTTTTTTATTTATTTGTTAGGAAAGCAGGCTGTAGTTGTTTCTCCACTTACAGAGTATCTTGCTTGATGGTTTTAATGGAAGCATAAAAGATGCTTTTGGGATGCCCTGCAGCCATGTGCAGGACATGGTAGTATTTGCTGAATGAATCTTTTTTTTTTAATGTAGAAAAGGGGAAAGGAAAGATATTTTGGTGCCTGAACCCAGTGACCCTGAACTGCTGCAAACATTTCGGCTACATGTGAGATAGACACACAGGCACTGGGCCGGCTTGGTGTTTGTGTCCAAATCCAAGCAGTGACACTTCCTCCCAGGAACTTTTGAAGAGGTAAAATGGATGAGTGTCGTGGTCTAACCAGGACAGTGAGTAAAACACTTAATTGTAAATTTGTCACCTCAACGGCCAGCACATGTTCTGTTTCGCCTTGCTGAGCGTGTCAGTTGGAGGGTGATGCCGGAGAGGATTTTCTGTTTTCCAGAGTTAGTCAACATAAGGTGCATCCCCACTGTAGGCACATGCTGTTGTGTCTTGGCTCAAGTGTGAAGTGGGGTTTTGAAGTAGACTGAACTAGTAGATGGGAGTGGCATTAATTTGCTTAAGCAGAGGTGTTCAGTGCCATTTTTAAATCTCTTGTGATGTGTCAGGAATCTGCACAGGGCTGGTAGGTGGGACACAGGACCTGCAGGAGACTCATGCCTTTCTGCAGTGGCAGCTGGAGGCAAGGGGATGTACCCCAGGGTCTCTAAAATGGCACTAGAAGCCTGTGTTTAGGACCTTCAATCCACCATCCATCTTCAAATCTGAGCAGAAGATGTGTCCACCAGTTTTAACTGATGTGACTTTGGGGCAAGTGGGATAGGGATGCCATTTCCCAAAGCGTTCATCAGCTACTTAGATTTGCTTAAGTTGAACACTTGCAGTTGGAGGCATATGTGTTTGCCCAGCTGCTGGTCTGGGTTGAGTTTGGCTCAGACTGGAATTAATTTGCTTTATAATAAGGAATTACATGAAGACTTTTGAATGTTAATAGTCCTCTTGTGCCTCTCCTACAGTTTCACTGGTACTGTATTTTGCAAATTGGCCAGGAGAAACCATGAATGACAAGACAAAGGAACAGGACACATGCGGATGAGCTCAGACCAGGGCAGAAAAAACAACTTGGAGGGAGTAGGCTTTAAAGAAAGCTTAGGCTAGTCTGGTCCTGATACCTCAATGTGACTGAAGTGGGATGTAAGCACCCAGCTTAACTCCACACTGTACTCACGTACACATTTGCAAACAGTAGACGTTGGGGATATGTCACGTCATGCTTGACGGTGAATAACAAGGATCTCCCACTGGTGTGAGGATACCTGCTGCAGCTGGAGGTTGAGTAGCTGAGTAATTGCATGATGAACGATTAGTGTTGATGACTCCTCTCTGTGCTGGGGGCTTCAACTTTATTTTTCTTGTGTGCATATTAAGCTGTAAAGGAGTGCTGCTGGTGGTGGCAGCTCGGCAGGAAAATCTGCCTCTCTGGGCTGCTGGCAGCGTCTGTGTGCTGGGGAAGCGAGGCAGGGTGAGGTGGAGATTGAAGGGCATGAGGCGTCGGGAGCCCTGCTGCGAGTGTACGGGGAGTGGCAGGACTTGTTTAAATGCTAGTTTAGGGAGCCATGGGACACGCAAGAGGAAAAGGGAGAGGTGTGTGTTTTCTGTGGCTGTGCCTGGTCTGAGACAGAGGCAGGAGCTGCCGCCGTCACTGCCTACGAGCGGTGTTGGTGGGGTGCAAGATGTGGGAAGCCTTGATGCAGATAATGAGGTGAACGAGGCAGGGTCATCACTGTTATTGCTCTCTAGGCTGTTGCCATGTATTTACTTTCAATAAAATGGAAGTGCTTTTGTATTTATGAGATTTGAGATACCTGCTATGATTAATGACTTTGAGGTTACACCCAAAACTCTGTTACCACCTCTTTTAGCTGTAACTGCCAGGCCTGAGCGGCTTCTCATCCTACCGCCTGGCCATGAGCATGCTACAAACACCAAGCACATCTCCTTCCCTTAATGACCTTGCTGCTCTTAACTCAACCCTCTGCAGATGTGCAATACTGTACCACGCTAATGTGTACTAGAGGGAGGACAGGGGCTGGAGCCAATAAGTGATTGGAGATGGGTGGCTTTAAAGATGTTAAAATACCGGCTATTCTTGTAAGCCTCCAATATTTCATCTTCAGAGCCAGGTAGCTGTAAATGTGGGTGCGTGTGCTCCCACCAGTTAATGGGTGCACCCGTAAGTTAGGGGTTTTGCTGCTGAACTCGCATTTGAACCATTTATCTTGCCTATGGGCTTAGAGGTGTGTTTTGTTCATATTTGTGTTGAGAAAAATAGCAAAATTAACGAACATTATCTGAACACAGAGGAGGTTAGTGCTGATGGCTCAGTGTTTATAAACTCCCTGGGACTCTGGATTTGTCGTGTAGGATAGACTGTTCATGCAAGTCACATGTCAGTTATGATCACACATCTTCTATAGCTAATAGCAATGTATTTGCTTTGTCGTATGCTAGTAGTTATAGCTAAATATAGAGTGTGAAATGGCAGGATGGCCAACACTGACCTAGTTTTGGGGTTTGGTAGGTTTGGTTTTTTTTAAAGACTTAGTAAAAGAGATAAAAGCTGTCTGCCTGGCAAATTAGCTTCTAAGGGATGCTCTGTTTGCAGGAGATTGTTCCCTGATAAGCCAACTTCCTTTGGATTTGGTTAAAGAATTCAACCAAATTTAGCTCGGTGCAAACTTGGCTGCAGTTTGGAAGGAAATTTGGAAGAAGTTCGGTGATCCTCTGTTCATTGCAGAGTTCACCCAGCATTCTTCTTCCTATACGTGTAAATCAGCTTAAAGCCTTTGTCCTAAGGAGGAACCTGAATTATTTGTGTATGTTGCACAGTTTACTGAGGTCATTGGTGCCAGGCTCTGACCACTTGTATTTAGCCTAGCCCAGGTGCAAGAGTTTCTGTGGCAAAACCTGAGATCATTTACTGTGCTTGCACAGTTTGTGCACTTTGTCATAGCCCATGTTTTGCTTTGTTGTTGCTGCTGGGGAGGTTACTGAGCTGCTCTGGGACAGCCCACCAAATGGGGATGTGTAGAACCCTAGTAGACACCTGGGTGAGCCAAGGCATGGAGCACCTGAGCTGGGGTACTTGGCCGTCAGCGTCTGCTCATGCAGGGAGTGTTGGATGCTTGGAAATGAATTCACTTCTAACTTTAATGCTTATTAACCAAGAACAAAAACATCTTCAGTCCTGGGTCAGAGGTGGTTTATGAATAGTAAGGAGAAAAGGGATTAAGATGTAAGACTGAAAAAGGCACGTTACACGTGAATGTTGCATTTGTTTTTTACTTATGGAGGCCGTGCCCTGTAACAGAGGCGTCCATTGCTCCCAGTAGGCACTCCAGCAGCAGTGGAACAGATAAAACCGGGTTGCCTAAGGATTGGGTCCTTTTCTTCTAAATACCACCACTGTTGGCATAACAGCTGATTCCTCCTCTCTCTCCTCATCCTCCCACGGCAACCTCCCAGGCAAGAGACGGTGCATTACGTGGCCAGTGCAGAGAAATACATGTGCTTGCTTGACAGCAGCTGGCAAAAAGGACATGGAAGGGCTGAGCTTGACTTGCCTTTCCATCACTGAAGTATTTATTTGGATATCTCTGGCAGCTAATTTTTCACTTAGTTAGTTACTAGTCTTCTCTCTCTCTGTCAGATATGGTGGCAGAGTGGGGACAGACGGATGGACAGGTAGCACGATTGTACCAGCAAAGGTAACCAGGCTGAAATGCGCCGCCTTTTTCAAAAGACAAAATTGTATTTCCTCTTTCACTCCCAAATACCAACCATCAGCGGAGGGAAATTTGGGAAGGAAGCAGTTAAGTATACAACAGCTTTGTGTTTTTTTCACCAAGAGCTTATTTTTAACCATAAACTTTCAGGGGGAAAGTTCTTGACTTTCCTCTGCACTTATAAAAGGTCAGCTCCCCTCCCAAGCAGTCCTCAGTGCAAATCTCTACTACTACAAAGTCCTGCTTCCAGTTTGAGCCTTCGCCAGCTTCATTCTAGCTGCCCACGTGTACTCTGCGATCCGTTGTACCCTCACCCTTTTGGGGCAACCTTGCGGTGAATTGCCGTGGGTCAAACTGAATTCCTGCCTATTAGGTCTTGGGCTGCTGCATAATTTTCTCTGGCCTTCGAATGTACCGTCACTCACAGCGTGCTTAGCTCCATTTCTCAGTGCAGTGATCTGACTGGACATGGGGACGTGGGCATCCAGGCTGGGATTTCAAATGACTTAGCAGTTATAAATGTCAGGGGAGGTAGAGGGTTGAAGCTTTGCGGAGTGGAGGGGACTTGCTGTGAAGGGGACAGCACCCACCTCTCCAAATGCTTTGTGCCCTTTATCTATGAGGACAACTGTCTTGAACATCACATTTCACTCCCCCATGCCAAAAAGCTGTGCCAGTGCAGCTGTGTCTATATAAAAAGTATTTTTTCAGCACTGCGTCAGTCCCTTTGTGCATCTTCCCACCTCTTGCTGACAGCGATTCCTGGGAAGGTTTGTGTTTAGTCTAAGCCTTACTGAACTGAATGCCTCCACAGGGTTTGCACTGGGTTAGCTAAGTAGGTTTAATTAAAATGGAGTTCCTTTGTGTCTAGACAGGTTGTGAATGCAGGTGGGTTTCATTGTGTAGCCAGTTAGTGAAGGATCTTCAGCCATTGCTTTGCTTGGGATGACGCACTCGCCCTGTCTCATTCGAGGTGTGCCGTGCTTTACCCAGACACTGTTGAAAGAGGGCTAATGGGCTTTGTTTCGTTATTTCATCTGAAGCTCTGTCATCCTCCTTGTTTCGTTTCCAACAGACTCAGAACTGCTTTTTCAAGGTACTTGCCCAGCTGGAATATCCCTAAATATGCATAAAGTCCCAAGTCACGTCTTACAGATTCCCATAAGTGAAGCACACCAGAATGTTTAAGCAGGGGCTGTATAAATTTTTAAACAAAGGTAACAAGCCAAGGAAGAGGTGGTAGGTGATGAAATGAAGGTGAGGAAAGAAGCAAATTAGATCCCTGATGTGTAGCTGCCCTTTCTCCAGCTTCTGAAGCATCCTTACTGCTAATGAGTTTGATTACTTTGGCTGTGTCAGCTGAAACACCTTTTGCTGGCTGGTGTCAGCGGGTGTTGTCACTGTTGATGGTAGCAATGACTAGGAAGAGACTGGGTTGTTTTCAGACCACAGGTATGTACGTGTGATTATGCATAGCAGTGTCTGCTGGTTTTTCCAAGTCATGAATTTCAAAAAGGGAAATAAAGAGTTTTTTTCTGCAGAGTAGTTGAAAGGCAAAAGGCTTTATCCAGCCACATTCTCCCTTCATGGCCCCATCTCACCGGCACCCCCAAGACAGTGGCCATTTATCATGTGGAGTGAGCCACAGCCAGCTTTCATCCTGCGACCCAGTCAGTAAGAGGTCATACCAAGTGATGCTTGCCTGTCTTGGACTTGAAGACCAATGTCTAATTCCATTTCTTTTCCTCAGATGCAGGATAGTTTATCATCAGCTTGGGTTCCTGTTCATCTGTGTTACCCAGTTTGTACTAGATCTGCATGGGGACAACATTATAGGGAGAAATTTTATTCACAATTATGGTGCATCGTGCCTGGCTGTGGCTTGCAGTGCTTGCTCTGAGATATAGAGCAGTAGGGCCATTTCTTAAATTATTCAGAAAATACTTTTAAATGGTATGTTGTTGATCTTACCCTATATTGTAAGTAAAGATACAGAATATCAATAAATCTGTTAATTAAATTCACAAGCTCTTTCCTAGGAGGAAAGAGGAGGAGATGCAAAGGAAAGTGCCTGAAACGAAGGGTTCGTGCAAGGTTCCCCATGTCGGCAGTGGGCAGACCGACATGGGGTCAGCACTCCTGAAGTTTTGCTTCGCTCGCCTGCATGTAGGCTGGGAAATTCCGACATCATCGGTTCGTCTCTCTCCAACTCACCCGGGACTCTTATCCCTTTTGGCATCCCTGGGAGGTTGGTTGCCAATGATGCGTTATTGCATCTCCTGCTTGAGTTCAAAGGAATTGGGTTAATGAGCATAAAGCAGTGAGCAGAAAGTCAGCCATCAAATTATATTGGCACTTGTTTGCTACCTACTGAATTTCCCACTTCATCCGTCTTTGATCCTTGTGATGCAGGCAATTAATACGGCAGTGATAAACGTAGAAAAAACTATGGCTACCTTACAAGCTAAATTTAGTCCTTTTCTTTCGTATAACATGGTCTTCAGATGAGGCTAGAAACTGTATGAGAATGAGGAGCTGGGGGAGGGAGGAGACAAAAATTAGTGCAAAACTTTTGTCTGGGGAAACAAAATGGATATAGAGAGAGGCTGTAATATCCTAAAATCCTCGCGTACTTCAGCAGGCTTGGGAAAAGAGTCAGCAGCACAGTCCGTCAGAGGAGCAGCGGCTCAGGAAAGCTGCTTGGAAGGACAGCTAAATCAGAAGTAATTGTAATTGATGGCTTCAGCTTTCACGCTACTGAGCGAGATCCTGAACTGGGGCTCACACAAGGTGCTGCTTTTGTCTGGAAGAGCAGGATCAGGGAAGCAGCATCGGAGCCCTGCTAGTGGACAAACAAGGCTAGAAAAAGGAGCTTCTCACGACTGCTGCTATCGCATCATGCAAATGATGGCATAGGCCTTTAGAACAGAAAAGGGATGCTCTCTCCATCTGTTGCTGGAATAACATGCATGATAGTACAGACCTGACCCAAGAATCAGTCGTTTGCTTTCAAGGTGTTTAAAATATTCATATGAAGAGCGTCCTCTACCAGGAACTGGGAGAGAGGCACAAATATATTGGGAAGTTTCAGGACAGCAGCAGCATCCTTCAGCAAACTGCCCTGCAGCATTTCTGCACAGGCTGTAAGCAATACTTTGCTGCAAGGTTGGCCCCGGGAGTGTTTAGCGAAGGAGTGCCAAAAATGCTGTATGCAGAAAAAGCCAGGGAGCCGAGGCTGCTTGTCAGCGTGAGACACGCTGCCCTTGCTGACAGGCTGCCTTTCAGCTCCTGCGTTTGGCTTGGAGAGGGCTTTCAGCAGCCTGCGGAACCTAGCACGTTAAAGCTGTGCCACGTCAAATTTTAGAATTCACTTCTAAAGAGAAACGTCTGACGAACTTCTGGTGGGGTGTTTTCACTTCGAGCTGCTGACAGTGTCCACATCCTGTGTTTGGTTTTGCTACGTGTTGTCAGTTGAGCTCGACAGAGCAGGCATTAAAGGTCAAGGTCTGACTGAAAGTAAGAATTACGATTGAGGGCATCTTAATTGTAATTCCTGACTTAATTATTCTTTTTTAGCATCATTAAAAATATTCAGGGAGCTTGTAGAGTCGAGCACATCCTGTAACTGCATGTGTTGGGAAAATATATTTTTGCAAAGAAAGGCTGTTCTGTTCTCCCATGACTCAGGCATGGTGATTTAGAGCACAAATAGAAATGATACAGCAGGGAGAGGATGTTTCCTTGGTAAGGAAGGTGGCGGTGGGGGCGTGCTGCAGTTTCAGATCCTTGCACGTTAAAGTATAAAATTTCTAGCTTATGCAAATGCTTCACTTCCTCCTCATATGGCAGCGGTAACTTAACTGATCCCAACACCGGAGATGATACTATCACAAACTCTTCTGATCTAGTTGACAAGATGCTAACATTTACTTCAACGCTATTAATAATCTTAACAGGCAAGGATCTTTATCTGTGTAACGACATAATATTAGTTACATCTTGTGTTTGTAATGAACCAGTTATCAGAACTTACATATGGGATTTGCTCTTAATATTTTGGATTGAACTATCTTTCGCAGCCTTGATTCAGCTCAGCATGGAGATAGAAGCTGGGTTGTGCAGTTGCTGGGTAAGGAGCCGCTGCTGTCCTGCCTGCAGTCTGCCTGTCCTGCCTGCAGTCTGCCTGACTCCATCTCCTCTTTAGCATAAGCATTACAGCATTTGTCCTTTCTACCTGTCTGCAGAGATGTGTTGGTATGTCCAGTGCATTCCACTGCAGTCCTTGGTGTGCTTGGTTTAATTTAGATGAGTGTGAATTAAGGTACCCTTAAGTGTAAATACAAATTCAAGCTGTGGTTTTTAAAAAAAAAAAACAAAACTCAATATTGTAGAATATTTTAATCAGCTTTATTAACTCTGCAAACACAAGACTTCACTCCCTGCCAGTTAAACCTTGGCATGGAATATTTTTCTCCAAATAGCCTGGTGGGTCGGACGGCTGCTGCCTGCCTGGGGAGCGATCCCCATTACCTTGGCCCACCCTAGGAGGGTAGCAGCCCCCCGCATCACCCGCACGGCGCCACGGGGAGAAGGGGTGAAGCCGAGAAAAAGCGATGCCTCGCGAAGATCTCCTTGCAACACAGCCAGAGCATCTTTTGTTTCAGCCTTTCTAGGAAACAGCTGGAGCAGAGCCAGCGAGGAAGGGATGGGAAGGGGGACAGGGGGAGGGAAAGCCTGGGCTGGGAATACAGATGTGCACGGGGGCTCCGTGGAAAATGGCGATCCTTTGTATGCCGACTGCCGGATGGCACGCGGTGGCACGGGCTGCCTGCGCTTGATTGGGGGTGACAGTAATTTCGGGGCCAGCAAGGTCCCCTGAGCGGGGGACGGTTACCATGGCTACAGCAGCAGCATCTCAGCCACTCGCTGTCGCACCGGGTTGGTGATTTAATGAGTTCATTACCAAATCCTCAAAAGTAATAATAACAATAATAATATGAAAATGGCTCGGCAGCGGTGGGGCTCACGAAGCTCCTGGTCGGCAGCGGAGGGGCCGTGGGGTCCCTTTCTCCGCGTGGAAGCCAGACTCGGGTTTCCGGAGCGGAGATGGGGAGGAGGAGGAGGAGGAAGAGGAGGGCGGTGGAAGTAACCCGCCTGTGTCCTCATGGGCTGGAAGGGAGGGCATTTTCTCTTATTTTTAGCACTGTGTGCTTCAGTTCGGCATGCTGGTTAGAAACTCTTAACATGAAAATTACTCAGTGCTCTGAAAACTCCCCCTCATCATATGCAGCTGCAGTGCGTTGATGGAGGCTCTTCAGACAGTACAGAAATGGGGAAATAGCACCAAAAAGCCTATTTCTCACAAGTACCATGAATTTGGTTGTTTCTTTCCCAGCGTGTGATTTAACAAAAGTTGTCTTGCTTGTCAGGCTACAGCCAAGCTTTAGCCATGGCTCTAAGTCTGTGCAGCACCATATGATATGATAATGTATAGAGTAATTTTCCGTACTGAGCCTTACCGTGGGGTTAAAGTGTCCTTTCCAATTATTGTAATATTTCTCTCCCTTCCCCTCCTGTAATATATTCTCTCCCTTACTGGCCAGAGCTACAGCACAGGAGACAAATCTATTTCTGCATATATAAAGGTTAAATTTTTATAGACAACTAAATATTTTAACACATGGAGACAATAACATTATCTTGTTAAAAATAAGCAAACTCCTCCACCTTAGTTATGTGGCAATTACAGAAAAAATACATCTACTGGAGCACTCGGCTGCAATTTAAAAGTAAAATTAAAATTTAGCTCTGTTTGTCTGGTTTGACAAGATTTATTGAAATCTTTCATTATGCGGCAGGTTCAAGAAAACCTCTCTCCAAAGTACACATACAATTTAGAAAATGAAAGCCTGAAACAGTTTATTATTAGAAGGTGGGTTGGATTTTGTAAGGCTCCTACAAGAACATATAGCATCTTGTACATTTTAGATACTTTTTGCTGAAGCTATTAAACTCTTGGCATACAAACCTATTATTAAAACAGTGATTTAGGCTAAGACAGGATAAATACTTTGAAGTCTACTTAATGGACTTAATTCACTTCAGAATTCAGTCTCGGGCCTAAGACTAAAAAGAATTTAATTCACAAATTTTCCTTTCTGCATGTTTGCATGTGCCTGCTGCTTGAATGTCAGGCAGCTTTAGGATCGGGTCCCCACAGGGGGGGTCTCATGCCAGCCCTGCCTGCAGTCTGGCAGAGTTGCAGCATCTCTTAGCAGTGGGACCAGCAGGTTGCAGTGTAAGAGTATTTCTCTTTTTTGCTTCATTATAAACTTCGAGGTGGAAATGTTTTACTTCCTGTGTTGCTTCCGTTGCATCTCATTCTGTGCAATATTCTTGTTGTAGAAATGCAGAGTATTCTCTGGCTTCCCTCATATTACATCTTCATTGAAGGTCTCACTCAAGAAATAAATGTGAGCTCTGTGTCCGCATTTGCATTCAGCTAATATGTCTACCAAGGGGAAATTGCTGCTCAGACATAACTTGAAGTCTATTTTAATACAGTCCATATTACGTTTTTATTGTCCTGTCATTTCCCCCCCCCCGTTCATGTTACTGTGTCTGTCTGCATTATTTTCATGTCTGATGACAGATACACCTATGTTTTTCAGGCCTGGTGAAATACTGTGTTTTTCCTAGGTGATTTTCTCTGTCCCTGCAATTAACTTGGCGTGTTTGATTTGACCTGCGAGTAAAACTACGTGCAGAGATGAAAGCAGGTGGCGTGTTTGTTGGAAGAGAAGTGATGCACTTCAGATGCATCATAATTCCTCTCTGAAACACTTGCAGATGCAAGTCTGAGCATGTCACGTGCTGGTATGGTAAGACATGGTACAGGTAGTGCTGGTTGGACGGGGCTGCCTAAATAAATAGCCACGGTAGCCTTTCAGATAGGCCAGTGCCAGGGACCATCTCTTGGTGGAAGGTACTTCCCCAGAAAAGTTTCCTGTGCTGCCTGAGGTTATGCCAAATTCTCTTTTTTATTTTTGTTCTCCTCTTTCAGACAGTGCTCAAGTTATACCCCATCACTGTGATCTCTTTGCATCATTGTTGTGCCTGGCTTTGGATTTTTTTTTCAGAAAGGATTTTGGTAGGATTGTACCTTTGTGCTCCAGCTGGTTTGGAGCATCCTTCCTGGCGTGGCTCTGGGGTTTGTTTGCCTCCTGTCAGCGCACGTTACAGCAGTACTGCCCATGACCTTCCTGGGACCATGCTCAGCATGGGATGAGCTGTAGAGGCTTACCCTGTGTGAGAAGAATACCAGGAGTCCTCCTGTCAAAATGACCCCTTTGAGTAAACACCCAAAATACAGGTTTTGAGAGATCAGTGGCCAAAATCTGGTTGGTTGCCTGCCAGGTCTGTTTTAAGTAGAGTAGAGCTTAAGAACGCGTAGTAGGTTATTTTACCTTGGGTATTTAGGCATTTGCTTAGCAATATCTTGCATGACTGTGTAAAAATGATTGGATGTCCATTTGTTGATGCAAACCGAAGGTCAGCTGGTCAAAACAGAATCGTCTGTTCACACTCCCCCCTTCCCTAAAATACTACATGTAGGAGTTGGGGAAGTACAGCGCTCAGAGCTAGTATCAGTCAGACAGGTAGGAAAAGACTGAAATTTATTTCATATTGTTGTTTTTAAATTTCTGCTGGAAAGAAAAATAGACTGTTTCATGTGTACACAAAAGTACGTGCAGGATACCCCTGTTGAGTTTGATTTGGCAGTGTTAGCTTTGCCACGTGGCATGGATCAAGGTCTGATATTTTCTTTTCCTCTTCCCTTGTGAAATGTAAACCCATGTGGATGATCACTGATATCCTCAGGGTAATCCCACAGGGAGCTGCAGCTGACGTGTTCGACACTGATAGAACAACCTTAGCTCTTGGAATTTGAGCTGGTTGTTTGAACTGAAGTGTAATATGGCATATAGGTACTCTGCATTTAATATGATAAATATTAATTATCAGCATCAAACAAAAAGATGTGATAACATAGAGTCCCCCTTTATAATCCCCCAGCATTAGGAAAGGCATGTCAAGGAAATGGTTTCTTCTCTCTGGCATCTTCATAAATTCCAACTTCTTAGGTAACTATGTGGTATCTTTGGGGTAATGTAAATTAAAATACAGCAAGACTTCCAGGTAGAGCCGTGAGCTTGGCGAGCTGTTCCTGACAGCGCAATCAGTGGTACAGAAACTTCCCAGCAAATTAGGAGTGAAAATTAAAAAAACCAGCTGGCCGTGAATGGCATGAGGTTTGGGAGCTTTTTGTTCCTGTCGCTACTACTTTTTTCAAACAGATTTTAATACTCTGATATTAGACTTCTAGTGTTTCCACTGTGAGTTATTCCTTCAGCATCCTGACCCCGAAAATAGATATGTGTTGGGGCCACTTGAGAAATGTCTCGGGTTGAAGAAGTGTTTGCTGTAGGCTTGGCTATGAAGCTGCATGTTGGAAAAACCTCTCCAGAGTCCTTTGCCTCCAGAGTTACAACCGTGGACACCTGGGTTGCTTCAGGACTGAGCTTTCACAATTTTAATTTTCAGCTAAATTCTTTTCTTTGGAGTTATCAACTTCTTTTTTATCAGACTTCTTCTACATAAAAATCAGAAGAAAATATGGAGGTGGCCCCATAGCAAGCAAAGGTGTGAATCGGCAGCAGGAGGAAGGAGCTGAGTCCCTTTCCCCATCGCAGGGTCGCAGGCACAGAGAAGGTGTGGCTGCCCCATCATTTGAAGTGTTTCACAGCTGGCTTTCAGGTGATATCTGGAGGGAAAATCTACTCCCAGACTGCATTGGAAAGACCTGTGCTGAGATGGTGAAGACTGCTGGAAGTCCTTCCCCTAGGTTATGGTATCTTGGTGTGTATGCTTGCTGCAGCCACTGGGTTCAGGCATGCTACTGGTGTCTCACAGCTCCGGGTGGCAGAGGTCAGATTTGGTATACTAAGGAACAGTGAGGTGATTCAGAAAGTGCAGACACTGAAGTCATGGATTGGAAAACAAAAACTTCCTGTCTTTCAAGCAAAGCACTTTCAGCTTAGTTGGCCTCAGTGAATGTCCTCTGCCGAAGCTTTTGCTCCTTCAAAAACTAAAGCACAGGTAATGCCTTTAGAAACCAGCATAACAGTTCCTGACTCATACTCAGGCTGATTTCTTTGGAAACTCTAAACCTGCTTGAGTTGGGGCTTGTGAAGTCGAGAGGGAATCTCTCAGGGCTCTCTGAAGTGCTGTCCGGGATCGCAGAAGGGTATTAAGTAGAACTTGCACCCCATCGCCTTGAAACATTGTGCTATGCACAAGGATAACACCAGAGTGATGCTGCCAACAAAACTGGAGGAAGTTAAATGCAGTATCCAGTCTGGTACCTTTAGAGAGAGATAATTCTGTGAAAATGCATGATTTGGGAAGTCTCTGATAATCTTATTCAAAGAGAAACAGTTGGCAGGTCATTTAGATCTGTGATCTCTCAAACCAGCAATCCACCTTCATAGCATTGTGCTCCTGCAACTTGAAGGATGCAAAAAAAGGTCTCCTGAGAATCACCAAGGAAATTCTGTATATTTATGAGAGGGAGGATTTCTAAAGCAGAATATTTACTCACAGTAATGAGACATTACTTTGAGTGGTGGTACTCACTTCTGCTGTCCATAGTTTAACATAGAAAATGACATGCTCGAAATGTTTTCACAAAAGAGCTACAAGAATGATTTAAAATGCAGAAAACCAAACTACAGTTAGCACTTGATAAGGTCTATCCGTTTATAGAAGATTAGTTTCAGATTAGTTGGGTTGATTGTTATCTATGAATACTTGACAATACAATACTCGACAAAAACATTTCTCCCCGTGTATGTATGTAATACTTGGCATCATTTCTTTAGGGCCATGATAGAAACTTTGACACAAAGTCTTGAAATCAGAGGAGCAGCCTTGGTCCTGTCTGAAATGAGACATTCTTGTTTCATTTCCCAGTCTTCCAGCCTCAAACCCACCGGTATCACAGTCCGACCCAAGTGCTGTGCTGCTGATGTTCAGGAGGAGAAGGGACAGGGAATGCCAGACAGTCCTGAAGTGGTGATAATCTCCTTGCTGAACCTTGGGGCAAAACTTCAGAAGGATCTTTTCAGGTTGTTCAGATAAGATCTACCTACTAGTGTGTTGAGAGATGGTGACAGAGGAAAGGTCTTTGAAGTTTTCAGGAGGTGGCCTGACTCTGGAACAGAAGACCAAGGTGCAGGAGAGGTTGGGCACTAGGAAGCCTCCTAGGTATGCATATTTGTCATTGTTTGTGGCTCCCTTGCTCTCTGTCTTGATAATCCCCTGGGATAGATAACCTTGGCAATTGGTGCTCTCATTTCAGCTGAAGAGCCTTCTTTGTTTGACAGCAATTAACTGCTGCAGTTTCTGAAGCTACCGAGTATTTCCAAGGGGCTCAGGAGAAGCCATCTTCTTCCCCTCGCTCCACCACAAACTCTCTGCAAAGACCTTGGCATGGAGGTATAAAACCAGCAAAAAAACCCTCCCATTGTGCTGGGCTGGGCTGTGCTCGCCACCTGCCTAGCTGGCAAGTGCCACACAGAAGTGGAAATGTTTTTCAAGAGATCAGTCAGAAACGTGGAATTTCTTCCGTAAATATCACGTGTCCAACACACTTGATGGAGATCTAGGAAAGGTTTATTCATCTGCATTTGGACTGGAGTCCAAATTTGGCCCTATCTATTCTCTGATGATCTGTAACCTTGATGGAAAGGAATATTGTGGGAAAAAAAATGGAAAGCCTAGGCAGGGTGAGCAAAGCAATACTGGTATTACTTACACAAGTGTTGTAGTCGCCAACAATGAGGTTTTTATGCCAGCCGCTGCTGCGCACAAAGAGGAGTCCTGGCCCAGGCGATGACGA
The DNA here is from genome assembly GCF_947461875.1 of Haliaeetus albicilla. Lineage (NCBI taxonomy): Eukaryota > Metazoa > Chordata > Aves > Accipitriformes > Accipitridae > Haliaeetus > Haliaeetus albicilla. The sequence goes on along the minus strand of NC_091489.1, from coordinate 5,777,434 downwards.
TAAACTGGCTGGTGCACATTGCCAGGGAACAGCAAATCTCCTATGAAAAGAGAATTTTCCAGCATTCAGGTACCAAAAATCTCCGCTTCTCCTTAAACTGCAATATCCTTATGTTCAAATATTTGTCTTATTAATCTATTCTTTAGCAAATCTGTAGCTTTCAAAAGGCATGTGCAGTATTGGCGCTCTGTCTCAAATGCTGTTTGTCACTTGGTCAGGGCTGGCAAGAAAACCGGGCACGCAACCAGAGTGCAAAGTCGGTTGACTTGGCTGCAATGCTCGGGTGCAAGTTCACGCACTTGGCAGTGCCGGGTGGGACAGGGTCAGGAGGTAGCCTTGGCCTGCAAGAACGAGAAGAGTGCTGTCTGTCTGGGATAAAACCCAGCAATGCTGTGTTACAGAAAAGCCCTCTGGTTTGCCTTTAAAAATGGAGCTGGTAGAGAAGAGGTCTTGCTGCAGAAGGAAAGGCAGGAGCGTAGGATGGAAGCAGAAGATTGATGGAGCTTCAGGTCATCTTTGGAGGACAGGGAGAAAATGGTCCTTTGTTTTTCCTCTGGCACCATGTGAGTGGTTTCAAATGAGCTGAGCATGAGCAGAGGTTGAGTTCCTCCATGCTAGCATCCATCGGTTGAACCAACACTCATCAGAATAGCAGGGATGGAGAACATGGGGTGGTAGCCCCATGGTGTGCCTGGCTCCTGCCCCATCACTCCTCTCCCTGCACCCTGTCCACCCTTGCTCTCCTCCCCGCCTTCCCACTGCACTGCTAGCTTTTTGCTATCCACTGCTCCTTTCTCATGCTGTCCAAGATCCACGTTCACTCTTTTCTTTAAAAATAAATCTCTTTACATGAGTGTGGTGCTGCACTCACCTTGAATGGGCATGAAAACAGATTCACCTGAGCAGCATCAGAGCTGTGCTGAGGCAATTCCTTGGCTTTGTGCCTGGTTTCATTTTTACTTGATAAAGAAGCTACTTGAGCTAAATCAAGCTGCTGTTAAACCACATAGCCAGCTCCACTTTATCACTTTTCAAAATAGATTTTGGTTACGAGCATGGTTTGGCGCTTGGGTTAAACAACTCCGGCAGCTGTCGAAGGCAACAGCGCTGAGCGCGAGCTTGCCTGCTCTCACTTTCCCGCAGCGGCTGTCTGGCCAGGGCTTTTGTCACCTGAGGAAGGTTAATTTGGCTTCTGGGTATTGCCCCTTCGTCAGCCCCCATCAGTTTGCACACCTTTGATCAGCGGGTGCAGCTGAACCGAGCGGCAGTGCAAGCCGACAGCCTCCTTGCTTCGCTCACGCAGCAGAGCCACTGGTGTGCCAACAGCCCTCCCGCAGCTCCCCCAGGCGCCTGGCAGCACGGATGAGTTTTCCAGCAATTCAGGAGGAAAGAAATGGAGCAGTTAAATTTTACTGATGCCCAGGAACCCACGGGACACAACCTTGGGAGCACCGTCGAGGCAGAGGGTTGCAGCATCCCTCCTGGTATCTCAGGCAGGGGATCGTGGTGAGCACCCGTGGCTGGGTGAAGCTATCCTAGATCCAAGTGCAAAGCATCCTCTTAATTCTGTGGGTTTTCTTGCAAAGCAGATGGGTAGAAATTGTGCAAAGAAAAAAGCTGACACCGAGCAAGCACTGCACCCTCTCTTTCTGTAGCCAGAGGCGGCATTGGCCATCAATCACCATTGCTACAGCAACTTATTACTTGACATTTTATTAACAAGAAGCCCATTTATGACTTGAAAATGCTTATTCACGAAATCTGATTACACTTAAGATTATATAAGGAGGCACACGCTATATTGCCTTACATTATCAAAACTCAATGACTCATTAAATTTAACCAGAGCAAGTGCTGAACTGGCACGTGCTTTGTTAAAGCCATCTTAATTTCCAACATGCTGTTTCCCTACCGTGGCTTATGCCCCCAGTTTTCAAATCTAGGCATCCAAGTGCTAATTTAATTTCTCCTGTCTAGTGGCACAAGGGCAGATGGGCTGAATAGTCTATTTTGGGTTTTAAAAGCCATCTTTGACTTAAAAAAATTGAAGCTTGTTGGAAGATGGTTTTTCTGGACTCTTGATTTACCGAAGGCATTTTGGCCCAGGTAGTTAGCATTAACCTTTAGAGTATATGCAGCTCATTTTGAACATTTTCTATTTTTCCAAAGAAAAACAGAAAGGTTAAAAGAATTAGAGAAGGTAGGATTTCAGCTGTATTTATTCTAGTCTGAGTTCAGTTTGTAAATATAACTTGAAAACTGCCAACACTTGTTAATTGTTCTTGTTAATACTTTGTGAGCTGCCAGTGATTTTACTAAATCAAATTGTTGATTTAGTAATCAAACTAATCACAGTACTTCAAAATTCTTTTAATTTGAAGTCACTTTAGATGCTGCGGAGTTAAGGAATCGTGCTGTAAGCTTATTGTCAAAGGGGCTTTCTACATACTTACAATTTTAAAAATGAGCACTTTGATTTTGTTTTAGTAAAACAATATAAAAATGGCAGTAAATCTCTATAGCAAACTGGATGCATTATTCTGGATTTTAAGAACAATTGAAATGGAAAGTATTGACTAGGAATAGGTTTAATTTAGGTTTTAATGATCATTTTTGTATAAGTACTCTTTAAATCCTTCCTACAAAGCAATCAACACTCCAGAGGTAAAATTCCACCCCTAGGAATTGAGGAGGAGGCAGCTTTAAATAGCACAGCACCCTCTTCTCCCTTTTGTCTGTATCCTTGTGCAACTAGGCAGCAGACAGCTCATCCTCTTTGTTTTTCATCTCCTTTGGATCCTGCAGATGAGAAGAGATACAGGCATGAAGTAAAGGAAGGAGTCTCCGCTGTAGCAATCAGCCCCGAGGCTAGAGTTTCACAGGCAGGAGATGCCAGCAATCCCGTCCTCCTCCAGTCCTCCTGGAGCTGAAGGCTCTGCCCTCAGGTTTGAAACCAGTTGGGTGTCCCTCTTTGCCAAGAGCCATGGCTGTACCCTGCCCCTGCCTCCCTTCAGTGCTGTTCTCGGTTCAGGAGATGCTCAGGGCATCAGGAATGATCATGGGCACATCCCTGTCTCTGGAGAGCACTGTGGTGGCTGCCTTGTCACAGCAGTAAATCTATCAACCATTTCCATTTTCCCAGTCTACTGCTTTTTATTTTGTTGCAGGTCTGCGGGTACAGGAGGTGCTCCCCTTCGCAGCTGGCTGTGCCTCCATCCCAGGTGGTGTGGGGTATTCCTTCTACAGCTTTTCTGTCCCATCCTGGCTCCAACATTTGTGGAGCTTGTAGGCTGTCAACGTCTAGCAGTCCTGTGTCTAGAAGCCTCTAGGAAAATCTTAATTCATCTGGATTAGGATCAGCATCTCCTTGTCCTTAGAGGTTGTGAAGTGGCAGCTGGTAGACAACAAGAAGTTGTCCTCTTCTGATGCCTTCAGCCAGGGCTGGCCATAGCAGTTCAGGGGCAGCTGGCTCTGAGCAGCCTCCCCGAGCCATCAGCTGTAATAGGTTTTGCTTGCTGCCTAGTCCCAAAATTGGATCTAATTTTCAAGTTGGCCCCACTTGGGGTATGGGGCAGGTGACCTCAGCGATCCCCTCCAGCCTGAATTATTCTGCAAGTTTGTTTTTCAGGGGCCAGTACTGGAAAAGCAGACAGCATGGGACTGAGCTGGGGTCTGCTGGGAGATCACCTAGCTGGACCACCTCTTGCTTTCTGGGTCAGCCAGAAGCTGGGAGCACGGGGAAGGGGGTAATGTGCACATTCAACCTCGGGTGACTGGCTCAGTCTCATCGATAACAGCTCTTCTGGACAGCTGAACAGTATTGATGGGCTGCAGGAACCACTCATCCTCCAGAGCTGGAAAAATAATCTGTAACCAGTGAATGAAAAACGTGTGGAAAAAAGCTGGAGAGGCATCTTGGGCTTTCTTGCTGACCTGGGAGAGCAGGGTAGCACAGACAGGTACTAGCAGGATTGTGCCGTTGAGGGTTTCAGATTTGTCACAAGTCCTGGATCACTGTAGGGTTTTTCCTTCCTGCTCTGACCTTTGCATATAGAAACTATAGTGGAATTTTTGGAAAATCCCTTTCGAAGCTGTCATTCTGCTCATGGCCAAACTGCAGCCCATCACTTGCCTTTTGGTTTTTCCTTGTCAAATAAACCTGGAAAGAAAAAAACAGATTGAGATACAGTCAGAAGCAGTAGCAGGTGTTAATATCCCATATCTATGGTGCTCCTCCTGTAGAGAAACATACCCAAACAGTGTAATTCTTCAAAATGCGAGCCAGATCTGAGTCTGTGGCTGTGTGAGTCTATAGTGAGGCTGGCTTTGGGTTGTGGTTTCCTCTGCGAAAGAGGATGCAGAGCAGCTGGGTGCCAGCAGAGAGGTGACACGAGCTGCTCTGCAGTTTGTCCTGCTTCTCCCCAGGTAAATGTCTGCAGCATGGGAGGCTCCAGTTCTCCTCTCAAAGTCGACTGGAATGCTTGGTCAGCAGGAAAGGTTGGGGACTTTGCAGCAGACCAAGAGAGAGCATATGAAGATGGTTCTCACTGTAATAAGAAGAGCACATGGATGCTTTCAGCAGTGGAAATAGCGACTAATAGGCCAACACAATCTAATTGCATCCTTACTGTACTTCTGAGATTCTGTTAAATGACAATGGAACTAAAGTGAAACTTGTGGTCCATATAAAACTGAGTACTGTGCGACAGTTTCGGGTGCTTTCCTGTCCCAGGCTGCAGATTAGAGACAGCAGTTAGTGCCATTCCACAGTACTATCCTATCTGCTTCAGGATTTTTTTCAGTTCCAAAAAGCAACTGGCTTCTTTTAAACTTATAGTGTATGCAAAGAGGGGTTTTTTTGTTTGTTTGCGGCTTTGAACAAATTGTTTCTAGTCCTGCCTTCTGTTGGTGAATGGGAGGGCTGAGAGGAAGCTGTGTGCCTGGCTGTCAAACTTTCGGGAGTAGAAAGGGTGTAAGTTAACCAGTAAGTTACCTTCTCTTTCCTCTGATCATTTCTTTGGATGTCTTCTATTTTTTATCACGCAGGCAAGTGGCTAGTGGGGTTAGATATAAGGGAATGGCAGAAAGGGGTTTTGGCAGAGATGGGAACAGGAGCCCTGCCTCTCGTGCTGCCCAGCCCAATTTCCTCCAGAATGCCTTTGAAATTTAATACACCTCTTAAATGTGCTTCCTTACACTGTTGTTAACAGCTGTTCTAACTAGCGTTGGACTTCTGGGCTCCTACTCCAGCGTACTCTGGAGAATAGTTTGTAAGTCATTGGGCATGCTGTTGCTGGTTAACTTTCCATGTTAGGCTGTTAATCATCTCCTGTTACCACTTGCTCCTTTATCTCAAGTGGAAGTTATCTCTGGAGCAGATCTAGAGTGTTTAGGGTTCAGTTATACAGTTTGTCTGTGTAAGGGAAAATGCGATAATTAGTCAGTGGTTACCCAAGGAGCAGAGCAAAATCCGCAGGATGAGCCTTTTCTTCCTCTCACTTCACACCTTTGTTTTCAAACGCTTAATCCTAATAACTGTAAACGTTTGGATGTATGACTTGTCTGCTTGGCACGAGAATACTGAAGTACTTGTTACAGTTGGATTGATCTGGTGTCATGAGGCATTGGGCTTATTGGGCAAGTTAATGTAGCTCCTGCTTGGGTTTAATAGAAGTACCTTCAAAAAAGTGAGGATGCTGGATTGCATTATATTTACATCAGTCTGGGGAGCTTTTGCCTGTGTGTACAGTGAAGACCACCTTTATAAAGTTAAAATCAGAACCTGGTTTTAATTTAAGTAACATTAAAAAATGCAGCTTTGAAACTTGTAGCAATACTTGCAGGCTGGTACGTGGTGGCCGCAGCCTTACTCGACGGGAACCAGATCATTCCCAGGTAACACTCTCTGGGGTCCTGAGGCTTTGGTCCTCCTCCTGTATCACCACATCTTCTCCAAGGACTGAACCTCACCTCTCCTCCTTGCAACAGCACATGTGGGTCACAGTTTCAGAGAACTCAGAGATCATGGAGGATATGAAAAATCATTGCAAAGGTTTTATTTCTGAGTATAGAAACTGCAGATTAATAAGCCTGTATTATGCTGACTTTTTGCTGGCAGCAGCTCAGTTCCTTGTGGGAAGGACAGAAAGAGCAAAAGAGTAAGCAGCAGCTCCAATTAGTGACCTAAGTGTTTACACTAGCTAAGGAGCACTTAATTACCTGACAGCAGCTTGCTTTCTCCTGGTCACAAGTGTTTACACATGGAGCCAGTAATTCCAGCTGTTTTCCTCTTGTGCTGCAGGGATTCAGAGATAATTATGTGCAGCAATTTAAAGGTAGCTAGCCCTTCCCTGAATGTAAGTGTCATGTGAAGATACATACACCCAGAACAGAGTCAAGTGAGTATCATCACCTTTGGGAAATGCTGGTCTAAAAAGAATCTCTATCTCCTTTCAGCATCAGGACCAGGGCATGCTAATGGTATGCCACAAGCTTGACCTCACTGCGTATAAGCAGGGCTGCCGAGGCAGTACCTCATGAAAGCACAGAAGTAGATTTATAAGCTGCCAGGTCATTTTCAGGTAGGTTTTTTGCAGACTGGCTCACTAAGTAGCTCGCGCTGGCTGTCGTACGATGCTGCACTGAATTTGGCAGCAGTAGGTTTGCTATGACCTCTGTTTCTCAATGATCTGAATAAGCCTGTTGGCTCTCCATGTCTGTGGCAGGATTTTAGCCCCAGAGAAACTTGCATGACTTAAGGAGGGCTTTCATTGATCTCAAGGTCAGGCAGAGTCTTTCTAATCATCTAACCTGATCGCTTGCACTGCACAAGCTGTGGAAGTTCACCCAGCAATCCAGAAAATTGCTTAATACTGAACTCTTGGCGTAATATGGATGTCGTTCAGTGCATCGCCTCGATAAGAGCAGGATCTGCGCCAAGACAGATGAGATCAGGGAGAGCATTAGCACTTTTCTCCCGAGGGGTTGCACCTACGCTCACTCCTTTTGATCTTCTAGCTTTTCATGTTGGGTTTTTAGTTTTGTGTACAACATGTTTCCAAGCTCTGTGGTCCAATGGCTGCGTGCTCATGTATTAAGAGATCTGACTGCCGTATCATTCTGCCATTCTCTCCTTATTTCTAGCTGTTGTATTAACGGATGCCCTGGATGTTGTCAACTGTTTTCCTGTTAGTATATTCTGCGTATAGAGCTGTTGGAGCTAGAAAAGAGAAGCTCTGGGACTGCGAAGGGAAAGAAGACCAGTTCACTCTGCTGCAGTCAGGAAGGGAGAATCATGAGACTGAGAACGGATCAGTTTTGCCAAAAGATTGTTTTTATCTCATTTACTGAAAACCCTCATCAGCTACCTCTGTCATTCGCAAACAAAACTTTGTGTTGGAAAAACCCAAGATCCTCAGATGCAGTTTTTAAATTAGATTGAAGAATATTTCTTGTTTGTGATGTTAGCGGAAAGTATTTGAAAGAGTTAAGATGAGTGTAAGACAGTCCTTGTGCCAAGTTATGTCTTGAGATGAGGGATTAATTTGCCATTGTGGTAGTGCTACCATTGAGCTCTACAGCTAGCTCATGTGCGGGCATACCCTTCGAGGAATGATTCTTTTCCTAGAGATTATTTCACAGTGGTGGCATCTTATCTTGTCACTGCAATGGCTCTTCAGAAAACATATAGGAAGCCTCTTGAAATGATGTGATAGCCTTGGAACAAAGAGTTAATCTATTACTAGTGGAAGCATTTGCTTTGCAACTCATTTTTTCCCATTCGCAGCTCAATTTTTCAATTTATCACAGAGAGCAATGTGAAAGATTTAACTCTGGTAAGCCCAGAGGAGGATGGAAGCTGATTAGAAACTGGGGTGGGGGAAGATATTTTGCTCAGCTGGAATGACTGCAGGAAAATAAATTAATACTGAATGCTTGAGCCGTAGATATTTGATTTGTTAATGGCTTTAGCTTTGCAGGCATTTGGTTGATGTAGCAAATTTCTCAGTGCCATGTGTAAATCTGCTGATTTCTCCTAGCACAGACTCTGAAATAGAAGCGTAAAACATTGATAATTCTGCCTACTAAAAGATGGATATGATAACGGTAAGCCTACCACCATTTGGTACCTCCAAACAGCATTCGACATGGCTCAGGGATTGTAGTTATTCATCCTTGCCACAGCCCTGTGAAGTGATTAGTGTCTGTCTTAGACTGGAAACCTAGGGATATATCATGCCATGTTTTATTCTTAGAATAACTCTGTTTTGCCAAACTTGCCTGTGTTTGGAGAAGCTGATATAGGAGCATAAAACCCTGTAGGTCACCAGGTCCATTTTCCTGCAACCATGGCGGTGCATTGCAGAATCCCTGTGGGGTGTTTGCGAAGGAGAGGGTTGAATCCAAAGGCACGGAGGGTCCCGAGTTGTTTGGTATAATGGCGACGTTGTTGGAGTCGCTGCAGTGGTGCTGCCTGTGACTGCCAGTAATTACAGCCCTTGGCATTAGTTCCAATCTACATGAAGCAGCAGGTCGGGGGTGGGAAGGAAAGAGGCTCGTCAACAGAAATAGCATTTAAGTAAAAACTGTACCCTCCGCTGCAAGGAAAAATAGGAAGAAGGATCAATTCTTTTGCAGCTGAGAATGCAAACTGTGCCAGACAGTAATTAAAAGCATTTTACTGTGCCTAGTAACGTGTCTGCACTCTGAAGCTTGTATCCTAAGCCTGCTTGGGAACAGACCCGTTTTTATTCCAGGGAGATGGAGGGCACTGACAGCCTCACTGGCAGGTCACGAGCAGTCACTCAGCCCTCTGCCATCCCTCCCCAGCGCTTCTCTCTGGTCTGAATCATCTCTTGCACCTTCCCTGGGCCTCGCCTTGCCAAAAGCTGTGTGATGTGCTCCTGAGATCATTTAAAAGCCCATCTAATAGGGCAGGGATATTGCTATAGGCTGTGATTTCCAAAATGAGATCACCCTGCCTACTGAGCAAGAAGTTGCTTTTCAGACAGTAGGGATTTGCTGTGTTTCCGGGATGGGTAGCTGATGATAGATGCTTGAATGTATACGTCCACGTTGTGTTTACATAGGTGTTGTCCTCCAGCAGAGTCACGTAATACCCTGAAATGAAAATTACATGTTGTTGCAATGAATATGCAAATGCTGAATATAGTGGGAATCAGCCTGGCAATGTGCATTTCCCCTCCAAACTTTTCATTTCTATAAGTAAAAATCTTTTTGTTTATGCACCTGCTTTTCATGCTGGCTTTGCCACAAGGAAGAGTATTTTTCACATGATCCAACACAGTTATTTCAGCTATTTCTGCAAATCCAAACTTCTTGTTGAATAAGTTAGGCAAAGGAAAAGCAGAAATAGGTCAGGTAGTTAAATAAGACATAGTTGTCTCTCTTCACAGCAAGTTGCCTTTTTTCCTGCCTATGTGAATTGTGCTAATATATCAGTGAATAAAGACAAGAGAACAAAGGGAAGCAGAAGTGCCAGCATTTTTATTCTGGAATTGCAGCTTCAGAGCCCTTTACTTTGCAGAAGTGATACTGAGACCACTCTGTAACATCTCAGCCAATGCTCCTGAAATAATAAAAACCGAATTGGCCACTCAACCTCTCTGAATACAGAAGATCCACTTAAAATCCTGCCCGTCATTTTGCTGTCACATGAAAAATTGATTTCCTGGTATAGTCTAACTCCCAGTTCTAAGCAACGTCCTTGATGCGTTGCAGGGCATCATGAATCCATAATATTAAGGAAACCTAGTGAAAGTTTGGTGCTCTTAGGAATCATCTGGCTTGAAATGTAGAGAAATAGGCTGCCTTTAATCATTAGTCATAGGGTGATATTTTTCAGCTCGGTTCTTTGTTCCAGGGAGTGCCTGTGGCTGATACCAAGCAGGTCGGCTGTCACATTGTTTTAGGCTAATCTGACTGCTCTTGGTCCTTGGAGAGGACATTAGGAATCCAGAATTAAATTCCTCTTTTCAACTACCTGCATGGTACTGTGCAGTACTGGAAAGACTTTGTTTCATTACTTTTAAGTGTCATAGTAGAAGGAAAATCTTTCTTGCAAAACGTGCCTCATCGTTTGTTCTCCCCAGGCTTCATGTCTTCAAACCTGATTCACTCCGATGCTTTCGACTGGAACAGTAATGACTTTCGTCATGCCTGAAATTTGATTAGACCCAAAATGTTTCATTGGGATGCTGTAATGCTGATACAGAGGTGATGTCAGTACTGGTTCCAGCTGGCCTTTCCCACATGGACAATTTTACACGATGGAATTTTTGAGGCAGTAGAGCAACTTTTCCCTATGTTATAGGAATGGAGGCTGCTCACAACCTTGCACAGTCCAACCATCCTCTTTCTTCCTTCCTGCTGTTTTTGAAATCCCCCACTTCCTCCTTAATTTGTCCACCTCATGATTGCCTGCTGCAGTTATTGCTCTTGTCTTCTCTTTTCCAAATTCTCCTTAATGACCAACCATCCCCATCTTTTGGCCATCCTGTGCTGGGAAACAGAGGCCAAATTTTCTCAGGACCTTAAAAAAAACCAGCATTGCTGGGGAATTTTGGTGTAGACAAGGTGCATCAGCCCCTGACATCCTGAGAACAGTTGTAAACCTGTTCAAACATCATCCCTAAAATACCCTCTGCCTCTGGGCACTCCACTGATAGGCCACGGGGATCTTGGCAGCCAAAAAGACAAATGCGCTGAGTCACTCTGTGATCTGGGTTCGTGTTCCTGAGACCCCAGCCTCTTCTCAGTGGTTTTTTTCAGTAGCACCAACCTTGATGCGATCTGCTCCTAAGCTTCCCTCTGACCTTCTGAACATCCTTCATATTTAAAATCCTTTTTTAAGCCTGCCATACTTGCTTTATCTCTTTGGGCTCCTCCGAAAGGCCCTGGGTGTGCTCTTGCTCCAGGAAATAAGAGGGAAGTAGCAGTTGCTTCAAAAGCTAAAACCTGAATGTGATAATGGAGCAATCGAGAGGTCTGTGCCCTGAGTCACCCTGACTTGTTGCTTACCCTTCCCCTTCCTGTCCGTCATCCTTTGCCTAATCATTCTTCCCTGCCTTGTTCCGCAGGGTCCGGTACTTGTTTTAAACTGCCTTTAGTTTGGGAGGCACCTGGCAGGGCGATGTGTTTGAAGGAAACACTGTGCTGCCCGCAATGTCCCTGCTGCCGCATCCTTCCCCATCAAATGGCTCCCGGGGGGGACAGCGTAAACCCAAGGGGTAAAAAAATCACTATGTTGGAGTAATTCTTGTTTTGGCCATAGAGAGAGGCATTTTTAACAGGAGGGAGACCTCAGCTAGACTCCTCAACATCAGGTTAAAAGCCTGTCATTAATTGAAGGATGATTCAGCTTCCTCAGCTAAAATGTCACAGTGTGGATGCTGGGAGAGGAGGAGCCGTCTTCCTTGCTGGCATAACGCCGCCGTGATAACCTGAGCACACCCCACCCCTCTGCGTTCGCCTTTGATAAAAATTCATGGTTTAGCTTTCAGGAGCGAGCTGGTGGTTGCAGGCTGGATAGCCCTGATACTGCCTGCCTAAATCTTTGGGGAAAATGCTCGTGTCACTGGTTGCCCGTGAAAGTGCGACCTTTTATCAGGCATTATGTGATAAAAATCTTGCTTCACACTGGGAGGGTGAACACGAACATTGCTTCTCTCTGGGAGAAAAGCTGCAGGAGAATGCAGCACAGTAACACCTCTATTTTTTTTATGGCATTTTTCTATCCCCTGAAGCTTTAGCTAATTTCTCTCTTTTCTATTAGAAAAGGAGAAAAATCTAGGTTTTCAGATCAGATCTGGAAATAGAGAGGCAGGATTAAGCACAGCTGTTCCAGGTCAGAGGAGCCGAGGAGGGGAGGCGTCTTTCGTGCTGACAGAGCAAGGTTATACCGATGGCCAGAGGTACGTGCCTCCTTGTCAGAAATCTGCCTTCAGGGTCAGATTAGTTCAGCATTGCTACCGGACAGAGTGGTCCAGAGGACCGGGAAGCTACTGGCAATTTAACAGGATGTCACCTCATCCTGCACTAAGTAGGTCATGGTGACACCCTGCCCGAAAGTCCTCTGCGCCAGTGCTTCTGCTATTGCACCAGCGGTGAGCAGGACCATCCCCAGTAAACTTTAAAAAAAAAAAAAACATCAGAAAGGGAAATTCATGCAGAATTAGCTTATACAGGGGTTATCCGGGGTGCACCGAGCAGCAATCATAGGAGGCAGTAAATGAACCCATCTCTCAATGCTCTGCATCAGCCCCTGGTTGGCTGGCAGAAATGAAGCATCAGATGGGATGATGAATATCCAGGTTGCTATAGTGACTGAGAGCTGTAGTGCTAAAAGCAGTCGTTCTCCATCACCCCCTCCCTGCACGCGTGCACGAGCTGTCACACGCCGTTCAAAGGGAGCCGGGTGAATTATGCCCGTGCCGAAGCCGCGGTGTGGTGCCGAGCGAGTGCACCTGGCGGTGGATGTTCCCCGGGATGTCAGAGCCCTCCCGTTACATTCCCGGCTCCGGCTTTAATGAGCTCAGCGGCGATGTGTGCGGAATATAATGGAGCTGAGCTGTTTGCCTGCGCGGCAGCTCGGCGTTTCACGGGCTGCGGGGCGGGAGCGCGGCCAGGGCGGCTGGGGACAATGACAGCCGGGTCCTCGGCACGGCCATCCCGCGGAGGCGTTATTGAACCGAAGCTTACGGAGCCGTGGGTGGGATGCGACGACGCAACCCTGCTTCCCGGCCCCTCCGCGTGGGGAGAGCCCTCGTGCCATCGTCCTCGTGGCTCCCGGCCCCTGGATCCGTTTGTTTCCCGCAGCTCCGGTGGCATCACGGCCATTGGTGATGGCAGAAGCTGAGCTTGTGGCTTTGCCTTAGCAAATTGCCCGCCCGCTTATCTGTGCTGGCTTCCTGGCAGTTTCACTTCCACAGGTCGATCCCAAAGAATAATAAGGAAAAAAACAAGAGGAGGAGAGAACTTCAAAAGTGTGCACGCTTGATCTTTTTTATAATAATTTTAGGGGATCTCTATGAAGTTCGGTGGCAGCTTCCCACATTTTGTGACTTCAGACCTCTGCCAGACTCTAAAAATATCTGTTTAATTCACAGCCCTGCATGTACCAGTGGGAAAAGCAGAGCTGCTCATCCATCAGGATGACTATAGGTTATGTCTCTGTCGAAGGGATATGACAGGGCGACAGCAGCATTTTGCTGTGGCATCATTTTCCAATGTAATGCACCTGTCAGCTATTTCGACCACTGTTTGATACTAGAAAATTGTTGCCCCCTTGTAAATTTGAGTGGTAAACAGTTGAATAATCCCATACTTATTGTCCTCACCATCAGCTCCCTATAACTCACATTCTTGCAGGAGTTGAATAAATATATTCCAGATGACTGAAAGGTGCTGGATTCCCTTTGAAGTATTTTTTTTCAGAATTTCTTCCTTCCTTAAACTTCAAAAATTCAGCCAGCAGAATTTTATCAGCATCTGCTAACCAGGCCAAGAGCATCCTTTCAGGAGGGATGTTGCAAATGTGTGCTGCATATACCCCAACAAATGCGGGTCCAGTGAATTCAGTCCACTGGCTGGGTGAGGGCAAGGACCAGTGCCAAAAAGAAAATGTAAGGAAGGACTTTTGCTGCTTCTCAGCCTGCCTGGGAATTGAGGTCTGTGATGCCCTAAACGGGAGGCAAGTCTGTACTCATCTTCCTAAGTGGTCTTATTTTATTTATGTGCTGGTGCATTTATAATGCAGGATTCTTGGCATAACCCTGTGAATGAGCCGATGTTCTGCTTTTACTCTGTCTCTAGCCAAGGACTTTGAATCATATTTTTGGCATAGTGGTTTTTATAAAATATGTAACACTCCAGCGTCTTGCGGCCACGTTTGCTCCTACTAAAGCAGAAAGCCGGATGAGAGCTGACTCTCAAAAGCTTTGCCAGGACTCAGAATAGCTGAGAAAATATGACTAATTGGAGACTTCAGAAGAAGCTGTAGTTTATATATTGGTGCTGCACCCCGGGAAAGCTGCTGATGTTGAGAACTGGGTCAGTTTGAGTAGATGAAGGCAAGGGGCATGCGTCGCCGGACAACAATGTGCGTAACCATCATCCTCAGAAACTGAATTCTTCTGTTTATCCAAAAATAAGTAGGATGTAAACTGAGCTGCAAAGCACACCGGAACCACACGTGTAGGCAGGGCAGACCACGGCAGTGAGGATGTTACACAGCCGTAGAAATCATTTCTTACCTAACGAGATCACTCATTTCATGATTCTGTGCCAGAACTGGTTTCCACTCCTTGCAGAGGCAGGTGCTCCTGGGTTAGCCCTGGATGACACTTCTTCTCATGTTATTGCTGATTTGAGAGGATGGAAATGACGCAAGCACCTTCCCTCCTGCCACCGCACTCCCACATCAGCGGGTACCACAAACCCCACGTCTCATGCCCAGCTCTCCCCATCCTTTTACTTTCCTCCAAAACACTGTTGCATATCGCCAGTCTGTAAGTCTTCAGCATGCTAAAGACTTGATGCAAGACTTACAAGTTTAGCTGTAGAGAGAAAGTGCAAAATACATTGAATTCTGGAGTGAATTTAATTCCTGCGGTATCAAACTGCACACAGGGACCAAGGGAGGGAAAAGGAATGGTATGTGGATTTTAGAGTAGGCAGTTCCCTGCAGTCCCAAGCACTCGAGCTGGGCATGTGGCACGTTGGGATGCCTGCTGTTAGGGTGTTAGATCAATAACCCATCTATTTAGTCACAGCCCTGGTAGGTAGGTGCTGTCGTGGCACTCCCATGGTGGCTGGGAGCTGCCTTCTCCACCCCCACTCAGTGGTCTGGAAATTTTTCATTTTGCCTGCTGGAGGAAATAAAATATTTAACACACTGGGTGTGCTTTTTTGCCTTTTTTTTTTTTTTTGAAAGCTGCTTTGTTGATGAGCTTTCCCGGGAAATACCCTATTTAAGTGAAGGCACGTTTTTATCCAGAAAACCATTGACCAGCTTTAGCGAGTGCTTCGTAAGGGATAAATTGCATCAGGCATTGAATGCTGATGACATAAGGAGAGAAAAAAAGAATGAGACTTCTCTGTTTGAAGTGTGTAGATGAATTCTCAGCTTCAATAGGAGCAGAATGCCAGGAGCATCAGCAACGGCTGCAGGAGCCCAATGCCTGCTGCGGGCAGGGCGACAGTGCTGCCCAAGCTTTGCTGTTTGCAGGCAGCGTGCCTGTGCTGAGGTGGGTGGAGGGGGGGGTTAATTAGTAGCCCAAGTGTGGTAAGAAGATCAGGGTATGCTTTATAGGTGAGCTTAGGTGCCTAAAGTGCATGTCTTCCACCCCAAAGTCCAACGCCTTCTGCTTGGAGACGGTGGTCATGTTAGGGCTGGGGTTTGGGAGTCGAGCGGGTGAGCGTTTGCCCCAGTTCAGCTGGAGGGTGAAGCTTCAATTAGTTTTTGATCCCTTTCTTGAATTTCGTGTGAGACCGGATAATTACGTTGACTTTTTATTTCGATCAAATTTCCCAGGGGTGGAGGATAGGGGATGTTAGGGTACATCCTGCAGCGTGCTTGCAAAGTGATGTCTCAAAACCACTTTTTAGGGCTTTCCCACCATAAGACGAGAGCTTTGGGCTGCAGTCCCCATGGGTAGTGAGGCTGTATGGCTGGGACCTGACCCCTATTAACCTCCTTTTTAGCTGCTTGGGTCTTTCTTTGAAACCTGGCTGTTACCCCAAGTT
Source organism: Haliaeetus albicilla (assembly GCF_947461875.1). Lineage (NCBI taxonomy): Eukaryota > Metazoa > Chordata > Aves > Accipitriformes > Accipitridae > Haliaeetus > Haliaeetus albicilla. The sequence goes on along the minus strand of NC_091489.1, from coordinate 5,761,669 downwards.
CCCGATGAAGGCAAACAGCCCTGGAGAGGGCAGGGGAGGAGCAGCCCCTGCCCCATCACCCTGGGGATCCTCCTTTGCCCAGAAACACGTGAACCAAAGGGGTTTGCTGGAAGAGGCAGAAATATTTTACAGCTCACTGACTTTCCGGAAAGCGCGCTCTGGCTAGCGAGGATGGATGCACAAATGCCCCAGTTACTAAATAAATGAAGAACGAACCGCAGCTCACCGGCACTGCTCTGGGACCGCCTGACCTTGGGTTCAAGTAGGAATAAATGCGTTTTAAGAATGAGACAGCCAAACATTTAATGGACTAGATTTATACCTCAGCTAGAGGGGAAGGAATATACCTGGATCTACCGCGGACACTTAATGAAAAAAGCACATCAGTGTTGTGGCAGCTGCTGTCTTCTTAGGAAAGTGGCTTTTATGGTTCAGACGTGAATAAAAGGAACAGTCTCAGTGCACCGGCCAGACGCCAGCAGACCAGAGTACTAATAGCTGACTTAGCTTTTGCCTTGCTATGTGCCACCGGGCACATACAACACTTTTCACTGGTAGCGTACAGATATTACCAAATCTTGTTTCTCATTAAAAGGGAAAAAATAGAGTTGCTGACGCAACTCGCTAGCATGATGTTGTAATACATGGTACTGTACGGTTCCCAAAACTGAAGGCGAGCGGCTCTGTGGTTTGCGCTGGTAAATAGATGTCAGCGTGAGCTGCAGAGAAAAATGAAACACAGGCAAGTCTGAGCCAGAAAAGATTGAAAGCCACTTTTTAAGTGGAGTGGTTGAGTTTTCAGTGGAACGATGTGGGATTGCAGTTTGTAGCCAGGTCCTTCTCTTGCAGATTAAAAAAGTGCTTCAGAAAAGCCACTTCTTCCAGCTTCTGAGGTGATTTGCCTGAACATAGACCACAAGGTACAAAACTGTATTAGAAATAAGCCATAAACATTTGCTGGTTTTGAAGTCTGAAAAAAAATTCACAGTATCAATTGTCACTTGACTGCAGACAATTTCGAAAAACCATACAGTGAGAAGGGACCTGCCAGAGCCATGTTTAATTCAGCTGACCTTTCTTGACATTAAAATGCCTGGAGGACTTGTTCTGACCTTTGACTATGGAAGGCCTTTTGATCCTGACTTGAGATCTCCTTTATTCATGTCTGACTTCTTTATAGTCTCTCTTTTCCATAGCTTTGATCTATCTTAATGTCTAATCTCAGCCAAGACCACCTGATACAGAAGAGCTCCACAACACCGACAACCCTATGTCTCTAAAAAGCAAGTAACGGTTTGAGAAAACATCCTGTTTGTCTCGTGCTTTCACTGTGCAAGACCTCAGAGAGGATTTCACAAAGCAGATTTTGAAAACCCGTTGTGGTTTAGGATGTCGTGTCCCTTCGGTGCACGTGTGAGTAATGCAGCACATGTTGAATGAGCGGCACGCTACCTACCACGCATGTTCATCCCCTGCTGATCCAGCTGCTCTTGAGTTATGAGCAGAGAGGAATGATCTGCACCCGAAAATGGGTCCCGGTTAATCTCCTCACCCTGGGCTTCTCGGTGTTGGTAACCAAACCCATGGGATGAAGAGTGCTGCCAGCTGCAGCTTCAGGGCCGCACTAAAAAGGGACCGCTGGATGGAGGGGGATTTCCTTTGGTGGTGCTAATACAGTCCAGCAGCCAGCGCAAGGAGGCAAAGAGGATGTTAAATTATTTTCTCGGGTACACAGGATAGTAAATCATTGCTTTTAACCTCCTGTAGCTACATAAGCCAGGGTGTTTTAATAAGAGCTGGATGAGAAAAGGTGTTTTCTTCCTCTGATGGTAGAGCAAAGAAGAATGAAGTGTGCCAAGGAGTCACAGGGGTGATGCTGTCAAAATCATCTGAGTCTTACTTAGGGAAATTTATGCTCCAAGAGTGTAAATCTCTTCTGGAAGTGGGACCTGGTGCTTTGAAGCTGCGCACACTTCAAATGTTACTGCCCCCCCGAGAGGCAGCGGGAGAACAGAGAAGATGAAGCGTGCCGGAGCGCCGGCAGCCTGCGGGCTCTGAATATTTGCAGCAGGACATCTCTCTCCCTGGAATGAAATACCCACCCAGGATTATTTACATGTGATGCCCTTCATACCATGGCTCCCCAGGGATTGGTCTTGCCCCAGCTCCCCAAAGCAGGGGATGATTCTGTTCGCAGCCGGCTGACGACGGCGTGGACCGTGCCGGTCCTGCGCACAGAGCAGCTCTCCCCACGCGGTGCTTTGCTCCTCATGCAAAGCTGAGAGATTACAGCCAGGGTGACACAAAATGCACATGAGGTTTCGGTGCAGGTTTCATGCTTGTGCATGTTGAGAAACTAGATGTTCCTATTTTGGTCTCTGTTTAAGCTATTGTGGGTTTAATTTTCACAGTGAGAACTATAGCTTTTCCTTTGAGCCCAAATATCCCCAGTATCATTGTCCCGCAAATTGCAGAAAACCACAAGTGGTCTGACGAGATATATCTCCCCCCATCCCTCCCCTGCCAAATATGCAGCCTGCAGAGCCAGTGTGCTTTAAACCCTCATGCAGAAGGCACTTATCTTTTCCAAAAATGACACCTGTTGTAACTCAGATATATAAATGTTTATTACCTATGTTATAGCCAATGTCATTTTAGACCCTGCTCATTTTTTCTGTCACCTCTGTGCCACCCAGTAGCAGTGAGCGCCACAGCCTGGAGTGATCCACAGCAGCGAGATTACACGTTGCCTGGAAAGCTATTTTAACCCACCTTGAAATTCTCGATATTACTGTTTGTCTCTTTGGCTGTTGTTAGGAAGCAGAGCCTTGAAAGCTGCCTTTTTTTAGACCTCTCTAGTCTCTCTCTCTGCTTCCTATGTATTTTCTTTGTACGGAATATAGCTGCTGCTTTTTTGGTTTCTTTTTCATATCCTCCCTTCATCTGTGAGCCTTTTAATATTTTTTTCAATGCTGAACCCCCTCAAAGCCTGCAGCCAGTATCCAGATGAGGCTGCAGCACTGACTTATATAAGGTGTTACAATTTTTTCAGTATTCTTCATCCTGCTCCTAATGCTTCCTAACATCTTGTTTACAGCTGCACACTCTCTTGAAGCCTTAACCAAGTAGTCCACAGTGATGCTTGTCTTTCCAGAAAGAGACCTCTAGAAAGATTTGATCATTTAAAAAAATCCCCTCCGGAATACATCCCATTCTGTTTATTGCTGCTGAGCCCTCGTTTCACACTGCATTGCATGCTTAGCCTCATTTAAATCCCTCCGGTTTGTTGTCATGAAAATCAGGCACTTACTGTGCTTGGCTTTTTACCATCTTCTACCCAACTTTTGCTTCCTAAAAAGAACTTACTTCCTGCTCTGTGATTGCATTAGCTGCGTCCATAGGCAGGCAGCACCTCATTGAAAGACCCTGGAAAATCTGCATAAACTGTTCCTTCCCAGCCCTGCGAGTGATGGGGCTGCATCTCCGGAGCACCTCAGACCGTGGTCAGGTACCACTGTCCTTGGGCACGGCATGTTCCCGGCTCTCTGCAGCCTACTGTGCTTCTTGATGGAGCTCACAGCTATAAACTAATATCTCATCGACGACTGTTTTGCTGTATTTTCATGCCTATCATCACAGCTCCTTGCAAGGCATTCCAGGTCACCTATGTTTGCTCTTAAGCATCTCGTATGTTTAACATTTATTTAACAATACATTTATTTAACTTTCCAGTCCTACGCCTCTGTCTTTGCGGAAACTCCCTCTGATCTTTCTCCACTCTCATCCTTCACCATTTTGCTTCCGACCACTTATTGGCGACATAGGTGCTTTTGTATTAACAACAACAGCGCTGACAGATGTCTGTGGCCATTTATGCGCTACTTGGCTTGTGTTTTCCCTGAGGTCCTAGATTAAATGCTCAGTCAAAACTCTAATATTTCATGGGCCAGTAGTCTGCTTCCACTTGGAGTCATCTCTTCTCTGCTGGTTTCCCTTTTGCCAGCATTTACCCGGGCGTCTGATCAGCTCGTGCTGTATTTCTAACGATGCTCTCGCTCCAGGATGTGGTTTTCCCATACACACAGACCCTGTTCATGCGATGCTCGTGGTGCTTCACACACGCATGCTCCCACCCAGAGCCATCGCCTCGACTGTTTGCCATTAACTCCTCTAATGAGCGCGAGTCAATAGATGAGCGAAGTGAGCTGATAAAGGCAGATTGCATGCTATGATGGTTTGGAGCAGATGAAGGAAGAGAAGTCACCCAGTCCTGCAGAGCTCACTGAGCCATGAAATCCAAAGAGCAAAGAGAAGCCCCAGCCCACACAACCAGCTGAGATCAGTGGCTGTGGCTTGTACCGCCAGGATGTCAAGAGAGGCTGTTTCCACCAAAAATATTGTTTGCAGTTATATAAAAAGACCTGTGTTTTCAGAAAACACAAACACCTTGGTGTTTAATATATGCAGAACTTATCATGTGGTTTGTTATATACAGAAATTATCATGTGGTTTATTATATACAGAAATTACCATGTGGTTCCCTGGCAGTACTGGAGCAGTGCTGGGGTTGATCCTGACTTTCACACGAAAGCGCTTTTTTTTTTTTTCTTTTACATTTTGCAGGCGGTTTCACGCCTGGATGCTGGGGGCTGGCATTTTTTCCCTGGCAGAGTCTCAGGCAGTGCTTGCATCTCACTGTCTCTTCTAATGGAATCGTTGTTAAAAATAAGTAATTTTATTTCCCAGAAGATGCCCAGCAGCAGTATCCGTCATTTTGTCCTAATTGACTTGACTTCCGTCAGTGTGCAGGTTACGTCGGGGCTTGGTGAAGAGCCAAAGCTGCGATCAGATGGGGCTGGTCTTGGGCAGAGCTGTGCTTGGTACCTACATGAGCTCTGACATCTTGTAGATGGTCTCCTAAACAAGTGTCTGTACAAGAGAGATGGCAAAAGTGTCTCGGAAGCCTCTTAAAGGGTTTACTAAAACAGAGGCTAATGTCTGGAGCAAGTTCTCCTACACAGCCTGTAGTAAGGGTCAATCTAGTGACAGCTCCGGAGGCTCCCGGCCATCCCGCTGTCGGATCTGCAGGGCAGGGCTCTGCTGCCGGCAGACACGGCACCTCTGCGAGGTGCTGGGATGCAATTAGTACAAGGGATGGAAGCAAAAGGATGAGGGCAGGGGTCTTCTCCAGGCAGCAAAAACTTTCCAACTGTCTTTTGAGGACGTAACGTGCAGGCAGTCATTGCCTGTTAACAGACAGGCGAGCTTGGACGTTGCTCTTGATAAGAAACTCGGTCTGAACCAAGGCAAGATCCTTGAATCAAGTAGATCTACAGGATGAAGGAAGAGACTGGTATTTGGACTGCCATGGCAGGTTGCTCATCTGAGGTTAAAAGATTGTGAAAGTTGGAGAATTTGGGTTTAGCTCTTAATTATGACACTGTTTTCTGTGACCTTGGGCATGTCACTTAGCTCTCTGCACGGTGACTGTGTCTTTAGCCACAGAATAGTCATAAACACATTCAGTTCTGCCCTTAAGTCTTTAAATGACAAGATCTTCCACCTCTAATATGAAACCCAGCTGGTCCTTTAAATTGTCAGAAGGCCAGAAGATTATTTGTGAGTAATGAGTAAATTCATGAATGTTCCTTAAATAGTAGCAACCATTTAAATACTTAAGGAATTAAAGCATGGATGGTGAATAGATGTGTGTTTCCAAGCTTGAAATTTAATAGTGCAAACTTTCTTCCACCCTAATTTCACTTTAACAACCTTTTCCTGGCTGAATCATCTCACTGAGATGGGGAGGTGGAAGAGCAAAGTACCATGGTGGGACAGGATTATGCAGTGAAAACACAGCTTTTAGCCCAAGTCTGAGTGGAAGTGGGACTTGTCTCTGCCTTCGCTGCCATCGGTGTCTTGCTCGGGGTCTTACAGAGCACCAATCATCCCCAAAGGGTATTTTCACTGTGTGTTGCCCTTGTCTATGGAAGACTTCGTTGGATTTCCAGGATTATGCTGGACCATCTCCATCAGACTCTTCCTTTGGGTTCTAAATTCTGCAGGAACTTGGGGAAGCATCTCCCCAGCTGTGCTACTCGGTAAAATCTCGTTGTAGCAGTGAGATTTGGAAGGTCTTTTAATCCAGTTTATCAGCTGATGCAGGCAGCTGTTTTCTCCCTTTCAGTCAATAAATAAACCATCTTACTCCAGGGCAGCCAGCAGCTGTCATCTCCCCTTTTTGCCACTGCACTAACAGGTGTGATGCTGATGTGACTGATGGACTGGAAACCAAACTGACATTTCCTCCAACCTCTTCTTTGCTGGCAATTGACCAAGCACAGGAGCAGCGTCCAAGACACTCAAGGTCCCAGCACATCGAGCTGCTTGTGGAGCTGGCGGCGGGGTTCAGTGTTGTATTGCCTAGCGGGGAAGACCAAGGATGGGATTTGTAATCCCGCTGTGGACTTGCAAATCCCCATGTGGATTGCTCTTTGGATGCCATTCAAGAGCTGTCCTGTTCCGCCAGCAAAAGGTTTTGAGGCTGAAACCTCTTCTCACATGAAGAAAAGCAACGCATGATCAATGTGTGACCGGGAATGAGTACTGTCATGGTGGGGCCTGGAAAACACGGAGGGGGAAGTGAAGTCCTTATTTAATGGAAACGTTACACAGGGCGAAGATCAGAGCATCTTCTCCAGAGCCCACTATCCCAGGACAACGTTAGCTTCATGTAGACGTGTTTAGCTTATGTCATTCCAGCAGGAGCTGGGACCTAGAGAGATCCAGCTTCTCGCTTAAGGTCCCACAGCCACAGGGCTCAAAATACATCAAGGACCTTTTGATTTCCAGGCCTGGCTCCTGCTTGTGGTCAAAATTCAGGTTAATGACACTTCTCCGCTGGTTTGGGCTCCTTATTGCTGTGCAAAAGGGTCAAGAGAGCTTGACTCTAAAACAGCGACAGACCCTCGATCTTCTTACCTATAATTTGATGAGGGCTGTGGGAGAGGAGAAGGAAAGTCGTTAGCATTTATCCTTGTTACAAACACTTGATGCTAAACCTGCTCTCCAAGCACATGATGGCAGGAATCTCCGAGAGGCTCCTCTACATATGCGGCTCGTTCTGCTAAGACACGGTAAAAATAGCAAACTAAGCAGGGATTTTAGCCTCAACTCACTGAGGCAAGAGTAAATAAGTATTTAATACCTGGGACAACGTGAGGGCTTTGTGTGCTGCTGCCCTGCCAGTACCCCTCCAACCAACCAACCATTCATTTTTATGGAAGCGGTGAACATCTTAATTATTTGGGTAAAAATGTGGCTTATGGGATGTGACACGTCTTGAACAGTCTGTGTTAATGAAGTAAAAACTAAGCCTGTGCTGCGTGAAGGACTTAGGCTGTGTCAGTGAAAAAACTGTAACAACAGGTCAAGCAAGGCAAGACCTCGGGTCTGGAAGCTAAACGCAGCAGAACAGAAACCCAGCACATCCTCCTCCGTGTATTTAAAGCATCGAGAGAGGCAGTGGAGCTGATGCCACTGAGTCTTTAAACCACTCAATATTATACTAAGAAATGCCGGAAATTCAGGAATTTGAAGTGTGGGTGAGGTCGCAAGAGATATTTCCCAAAGGCCAAGTCCCAGTACATCTCTTCCCGCTTCCCCAGGCTGGCGGTGGCTCAGGGGGACAGATCTGCTGCAGGCGTTTCTCCTGCTAATTCACTCTCCTGCCTCGATGACACCCGCTCTTTGCTGGTCCAAAGAGCTCATGACTGGGGCTCATGCATCAGCTTGGCCACACCACATCTCCATCCCCAGCCCAAGGGAACAGCCGGGCATTTCTCTGCTTATGGTACAAGGGAAGTTATTTGTGACACAGAATAGTGGCTTTTATGGCCTTTAGCAAAGGGGAACATCCTTGCCAGCCATCCCTGACCCTGTCTCAGCTGGAGCAGAGATGGACAGCCATCTGGCCGTGCTGTCCTGATGTCCCCCACTGGCAGTGACCCAAAAAGGCAAGGAAAAACCAATTTGGGTGGCTGAAACTCCCGATTTCACTCATGAGAATCATTTTTTAACACCAAAGCTAAGTTAAAGGGTTAAAAAGCTGGGGAATGGTTTGCAGTGACACAGTTTTGTCCCCGCCTGTGCCCTGCCTCCATTCAGGGCGCTCCGACCCCAGGAGGCTGCATGGTCGGTCTGTCTGTCTCTCTGCCTGGAGAGGGAATTAAAAAAACCCACCGCCCTACCTGTGATTCTTTTAGCTATTTAATGCTGTACTTTTAACCTCTGAGCTCAGAACAAGGGATGTCGTCATCCTTACTGTAATTATAGAGATAGGAGTGAGTGCTCGCGAGGTCATTCGGCGAGTGGGTGGCCGAGCTGGCAGCAGACCCCGGGACTTTTGCAACCCGGCCTTTGCTTTGCCCGTGAAGCGATATTCCCCCATCAGCGCTGATCCCAATGCAGAAGTCCCCTGGGTGCACGTCTCCCTGCGTGGGAGACCTTCATGTGCAGGAGCAGGGATCAACTGAGCCCGAAAGCTGGGTTTAGAGCTGCGGCATGGCTTAACGCGGTGGGCTCAGCTTGCTGCCTGATCCAAACCCACCTCTCCCTGCCTTGCACCAAGGTCTGAGCAACGGTAACGACATCCCGTCCCTCCCGCCTGACTCTTCTTTTCCTTTTTGCCTTTGCAGTGAGAAACGCGCTCTGCAAGTCAGCGTCACCAACCCGGTCCAGTGCAGCCTGCACGGGCGGAAATGCACCGTCTCCGTGGAAACCAAGATTAACCAATCCCAACCGGATTTCACCAAGCATCGTTCCGGTTTTATCCTCTGCGTGCCGGGGAATTAGCATCCCCCTCCGTCTGATGCAGCGAGCCCAGAGAGAGAGGGAGTGGAGGAGAGACGGACTGGGGCTTTGATCACCCTTCCTGTGCCTTGGACTTTTCAAGGGGATTAATTTAGAGATGCTCAGCTGTGACTTGGTCATGCGCCTAAAAAGATCTCTAAAGCTAGAGGTTTACCAAACCCAAATTCAGGAGAGGGTTTTACTACCACATGCAACAAAGGCTTAAAATAGCCAGTGACCTGTATCCATCTTACAAAACAGGCCAGGATATCAGGAAAGTGCTTCTGAATTAGTCCAAAAAAAAAGCATTTATAGGTACTTACACCTTTTTCTCCCTTCCCACATTGATTTCTTAAACCCTCTCCAGTATGCCCTTCTGTGTTTCCTTTTTGTGTCATTTTTTGCAATATTATGCAGCCTCCACCGGAGGAACCAAAGATACCCGGCTCAGGAAGTCTGGTTCTGTAAGACCAAATCCCGATGGAACCGGAGCCAGGTTTGGAAAGGAGGGCTGCCTTCCCACGCCGGGGAGACATTCCATGCTCTTCCAGCCCTGCCAGCACACATGGATTTGGGATGGTACGTGGAGACGCACCTCTAGACTTGCTGCTTTCCTGCCTGGAGTTCATTAACCCATCAAGGCACCTTGCTTGGAGACAGGTCCACCAGCAGAAAGGAGAGTGGGATTCACAATGCAGAGGTTTTACTTTTTTTAATCCTACATTGCTTTTGCCTTAATTACCCTCTCCAGTGACCTAACATCCGCTGGGCTCCCATTTGGACCAAGTGGCCTTGCTTGAATTTTTATATGATCCACGTGGCTTCGTGTTAGTCCTGGCGCTGAGGTTCAGGGAGGGCTAAAGGCCCTGCTGCAGGTGGGTTAGTCTAGAAACACGTGGAGCTCGGGGGCCGAGGCAGCGGCTCCCTCGCTTTGCACTATTTAACACTTAACTCCGAGCACGTCCGTCCACGCCAGGCGAGGGGCAGCAGCGCAAACCCGACTGCAGACATCCAGGCTGTTCCTTCGAAGAGTTTTCCTGGGTTTTCCCAGCTGCGGGTGTTGGATGTTGGGGCGTTGTGCATCACCTTGGCTTGTCTGGTGGCATCACGTTTCCCCACTGCGCGGCACCCACATCTGTCCGGCTCAGATAACCTTGAGCTTGGTGTTTACAGGAGGGCCGTATATACTAACAAGCTTTTTATTTCCACTGCATAGCGGGCTGCTGCTGTGGTTTTTGAGCGCATGAGGCCGTGTGACGTTGCGGGGCTGTTGGGATTGTACGTACCGAGTCCTGGCACTGCTGGTCAGGTCAGGATTTCCAGCCCGTTGGACGCGGGGGGGGGTGGGTTCTGTGGTTCTGCATGGTGACCCCACCTTGGGGGCCGCCTGTCTCCAGCCCAGCCGGCGAACAGGGAGCACATATTTAATTGAGCGTTTCAGGAATTGGAAAGCCTGGAAGAGGCTCTTCACCTAATGACCTGTTAATGAAAGGCTTCCCAAAGCAATGCCATGGACACGGGGTGTAGGGACAGGTCGCTGCAGCGTTTCTACCCGACCACTGCCACCAAGACCCGAGGTTAAGGGGAACCTCGAGTGCAGAGAAACTCTAGCTCTGTATTTAAGTGGGACAAGCTTAATCCCTCCTGTGCGCTTTGCCGGGGAGGCCCCATTGCCGGAGGCCTCCCGGTCACATAGTCCCTGGCCTCGCACCAGCCCCCGCCAGCATCCCAGCGCCGCATCCCAGCCACTGGCGCTTGCTCCCGGTAAGCGGCTCCGGGATGCCCGGCGGGCTCCTGCGCCGGAGGGCTCTGCGCATCAGGTCTGCCCCGAGTCCTCGGGAAGAAGCTCTTCCAGATGTTGGCCAACACAAGTCACCTACCACCACTGGGGCCATCAGGAGCCTGAAGGCAACGTCCCACCCACGCAGCAGCTCCTAACCTTGCCAAGCACACGCACACAAGCAGCTCAGGAGCACCGAGGCCCTTCCACCTCCTCATTTAATCCCAGCATCGGCTCCTCAGCAGGAGCAATGCCAACGCTGAAGCCATGGGACACCCCAGCTCCTGTTTGCATCCTCCCAGGGAAGCATCAGAAGGAAAATCCTCGTCATTGCTGTGCCTTTCTATTTGCACTTCTCGCTTTTTATATCTACTAGTCCAAATGTGTTGTTGTCCCCCCGCTACCAGTAACACTAACCTGTAGGCAAGGTAGTGGCAGGAGATTTAATCAGCACTTTTATACACTATCCCTCCAACGAAATGGTTGTATCAAATCATGATGGACGGCAACAAATCGCAGGTTTAGGAAATTTCTAATACTATGAGATGGCAATATTGTATGTGATTAAATGTGTCTTTATAAAATATATTATCTGTTCCTGCTCTGGTTTTATATATATATATATATATAAAAAAATATATAGAATATATATATTCCTGTTCTTTCCCATAAATTAACTATTTCTAAATTGAATTTCAATTTTCAGCCTGGGGCGATAATGCAATGAACTTTTTTTTTTTTTAAATCGCTGATATTTTAATGTGTAAAAGAGCAGAAAAAAACCCTACTATAATGGAATTGGGGTTTTGTTTACATAATTCACTGTAATAAATAAAAAAACCCAATTAGTTGCATCCCACTATGGCGGTGCCAGTTTCTGACCAGCGCAGTGGCTCCGGGAAGATGGTGCACGGATGGAAAGTAGAGTTTTGGCGTCCCGATAACCCGATTTTTCACCTCTCGCGTGCTGGGTGCTCCTCCTCCTCGCGCTGCCACTCTCCCAGTGCCTCGGCCAGCCCCCAGCGAAGGGGTGACCCCAGCGCCGGTAACGCGATTAAACCTGCGGCTGCGTTAAACCCCTCTTTCATCAAAGCAAATCCAATTTCCCGGCGCCGTGAAGGGGGCGTCGGGGGTGTGGGATTGCAGAAAAGACTCCGCCACGAACCGCTGCCGTGTAATGGATGGTCAGTGCATTTTTATTTAATCAGCACAGTACAAAAATAAATAAAAATAAGGGGAGGGGATTAAATTACAGGCACACTGAGCCCCATGACACAGTCGGTCAGGTTATAAACCACACATACTTACAAACACACTATACACATACATACAAAATGAGACAAATATAAATTAATAGGTAACAATACCCACCAATTTGGTCAACAAAGATCTACAGAAGAGATTGCACTAAAAAAACGTACGTACACATGTATCATTAGCAGGGTCCAATGTACAGCGATGAAGAGCTTCAAGTGAAAAATAAAAAATAAAAATAAATGGCACGTTATTTCTCCCTCTCGTCTGCAAGTTTAACGCCCGATGGACCAGAACTAAACTAGAACTGTGCACACGGAGAAAAAAAAAAAAATAAAACCCAAAAAAAACTTATCAGTCCCCAGGCCTGATAAGGGAATACCAGCTCAAGACTGCGGTATCGGGGTGGTGTCGGGTCTTTGTGCATGGGTGTAATTTTTACAGCCATCTCTCGTTAAGGTTTTTCTTTTGATTATTATTTTTTTATCTGTTTTTTTCCTTTTTTTTTTGAAGACACAAAATGCTCCTGTTTGCATGCGCAATACCACTGTAAAAGCAACAATGAAAGAATAAAGAAGGGTTTTTTTTCTTTTTTCCCCCCCCGTAGGTTAGTAGTTTTTGTTTTTTGTTTTTTTTTTTGTGGTTTTTTTTGTTCTAAAAGTATTCATATAGCAGCATGTAGATTCTTTCCTTGCTTGCACACTCAAGTAGATCCTTTACACAATACTCATGATCAGTGCACGATGGGAACAAGACATTTCACATTGATGTCATGATACAGTAGCGGTTATTTCCCTTAACCCAGACCCGCTCGGGAAATTCGAGTCTCTTCAAAGAAAATAAATAAAGGGGAGGGGGGGGCCGGGGGGGCCCCGGGCCGTGCCCGCCTCAATGTCCCGTTACCGGCTGCTCCGGCGCCGGTAAGTCACGATCGGCCCCGCGCAGCCGCCTCCGGTGAAGCTTTTCGAGCAATATTTTTTTTTTTCTCCTTTTTTTTTTTTTGTTGGGGGTTTTTTTGTCGGTTTTCCTCCTTCCCCCCCCCCCCCTTGCCCCGTCTTTGTCCCGGTGATGCGGTGACCGGGGCCGGCCCCGCCGCCAGCCCGCGGAGCCCCGCTCCGCTCCGCTCCCCCAGCCGCGGGGGTCCGGGGGGGGTGGGGGGTGTCCGGGGTGGGGTGGGGGGGTTGGTTGTTCCCCCTTCCCCAATTTGCTGAACTCAATCCGGTAGCGGAGCCGCAGCAGCCCCCGGGCCCGCAGGATGAAGAGGGGGCGACGGCTGGAAAGCAGCGGCCCGGGGCGGCGGGGGAGGGGGGGTCTGCGCTCCGGTCCGGCGGTGGACGACCCCCCCCCCGTCCCCCGCCAGGGCCGGGCCCCCGGCGGGGGGGGAGCGGCAGCAGCTCCGAGCCGGGCCGGGGCGAGCGCAGCGTGTCCGGGCGGGGAGCGGGGAGCGGGAGCATCCCCGGGTGGTGGTGGCGGGGAGGGGGGGGGGAAAGCCGGCGGTCGCTCACCGGTCGAGGCCGATGAGCAGCCGACCCTTCTCCTCGGAGCCGCTCTCCTTCTTGAGGTCGGCGAAGACCTGGGTGAAGTAGTGCGGGTCGGCGTTGACCTGCAGCATCTTGGGGCTCATGAGGTCGATGATGGAGAGGCAGCGGTCCCAGAAGGCCTCCTTACAGCTCTCCACCAGGAAGGGCTTGAGCGGGTAGGAGATCTCGTTGCCCATGTAGGAGTAGGAGAGGTACAGGCAGGTGAGCAGCACTGCCTGCAGTTCGTGGTCGCTGGCCACCTCGGCCGAGATGACGTCCCGGCAGAGCATGTAGAGGAAGACCACGTTGGCCGGCGTGATGAAGCCCTGGTCCTGCCAGCCCTGCAGCAGCAGCGAGCGGTCCACGGAGCGCAGCCAGAGGACGGGGTCGGTGGGCGAGAGGTGCTTCAGCCGGTAGCAGCGCCGGCACAGGAACTCGCCCAGGCAGCGCAGCAGCTCGCTGGTGGACGCCTGCACCACCACCCGCCGCGGGGTAGCGGCGGCGGCGGCGGCGGCGGGCGCGGCCGGCGGCGCCTTCTGCGCCGAGGCGAGGGCGGCGGCGGCGGCGGCGGCGGCGGCGGCGGCGGCGGCGGGGGGCGGCGGGGGGGCGAAGGTGGCGAGGTTGGCGCAGGAGAGCGACTTCTTCAGGTTCTCGTTGTTGAGGTGGGTCACGTTGCTCTGGTAGCCGCCGTTGGGCTGCACCTTCTTGGAGCTCTTCTTCTTGGCGGAGACGGCGGCGATGCGCTTCCAGGGCAGCACCGAGATCAGCGAGTGCCGCTTCAGGCCCTTCTCCTTCGCGTTCTTGCTGTTCTGCACCGCCGTGTAGTGCCCCACCGTGGCCGCCCCCTCCTCGAACAGCGGGGCCTTCCGGTAGCTCGGCGACAGCGACAGCACCGTGCCCATGGCGCCGGCCGACCGGCGGGCCCCGCCGCCCGCCCCCCGGCCCCGGCCCCGAGCCCCGGCCCCGGCCCCGGCCCCGGCCCCCGGCGCGGCCCCGCGCTCGCTGCCCGCTCCGCCGCCGCCGCCGCTCAGCGCCGCGCCTCGCCCCGCCCCGCCGCCGCGCGCGCTCCCGGCGGCGCAGTGCGCGCGCCCGCCGCCGCCCCGCCCCGCCCCGCGCCGCCACGTGCGCCCGCCGCGCCGGCGGGGAAAGGGGCGGGGCGGGACCGCCCTCCTTCCCCCTCGCCACGCCCCGCCACCGCCCAGGCCCCGCCCCCCTCCGGGCCGCGCCTCTCCTCTCCGCGCTCCCCCCCCGACGGACGGCGGCACCGCCCCTCGCCTCCCAGGCACCGCCCCCTCACCCGCCCCGCCCCGCCCCGCGGCCGGGTTTCCCGCGGGCGGGGGCGACCGGCGCTCCCACCGCAGGCACCGGGGGACGGAGGCGCCCGGGACCGGGCTGCAAAGGCCGGGACGGGGGTTTAAGGGATGGGCCGCCAGCCGGGCTCCGCCCGCCCGCGGGAGGCTCCCGGGTAAAGCCACCGCCGGGCCCGGAGCGGGGGCTCCCCTTTCCCGCAGGGCACGGGAGCGGCTCCGGCTCCGGCTCCGGGAGAAGCCCCGAGGCCGCCGGAGCCCGGTCCCCGCTTTTGTGCAACCTGCAGCGACACGCAAAGGCCGCTCGGCCGCCGCCCGGCCCCTACCGACCCCGGCCAAGCGCGGCGGTGGCGGAGGCCGCTGGGCTCCGGCCCCGGTGACCGGGGCGGTCCCCGGGGGTCACCTCCTCCCCCCCGGTGCTGCTGCTGGCAATGAAACGGGGGGAGGTCTGACCCCGACACCGGACTAGTCGGGGGTTGGCGGATGACCGAAACCGAGCTCACCGGTACTCCCGAGCCAGCACTGCGCCAGGCCCGCGGCTGCCCGTCCCCTTCCCGTCAAAACCCCCCGTTTCATTGGGGCACAACGGCAGCCTCCCAGTGCCCCGGGACCGACAAGCCAGGGGGCAGCGGGGGGAACACAGTGGAAAGGGTCGTCCGTCCCCAGAGCCACCGTCCCAAGGCAAGGCCACGCAGGAGCTTTGGCCGACGCCGGCCCGGGACAAGCCGGCCGCACGCTTGGGGTTTAAAGCATGTGGAAGGTAAAGAAAAAAAATCTCACTTTGGGGTAAAGCTCTACCAAAGCTGCTGCTTCCGACAGGGTCGGTGCTGTGCTCAGCGCAGCACTCACAGCCCGGCAGGTTGAGGTGCAGACACATAGCAAAAAAACAAGGGAGATGATAGATTGTTCCAATATGGCTTTTGTCCCCCCTCCCAAGGCAGGGCAGCTGGTTTCTCAGCACCGTGAGCTTGACAACGGCGGCTTGCACCATGAAGCCAGTGCTCAGCAGCAGGACACAGAGCAGGGCTTGAAAACCTGCCTGTCCCCACACGTCCCGCTCCCAATTCAAGGGCAGCTCGGGACCGACCCACAGTACCAAGCGCTGTGAGGACAGACCTATCCCAATGCACCCAAAAACGTCCTTCAAAGTGCCGCCAGCCCAGCACGGGAGCTGGGTTTTTCAGGGACGGTCAAATGGTCTGCTCTTTGTATATCTTCTTTACAAACAGCTTTAGAGGCTTTTCCATGTCATGATCCAAAACGGACCGTGCAAGTCCAGCCCCAGTTACTGAGAAATCCCTTTGTCCATTAAAAATATTACATGGACCCAAGCAGCATGAAACTCGCCTTTGTACAAAAGCCTGCTTTTTAACTTAAGCCTTTTGAAGTTTAAGCCAAAAGGGTTTAACAACAAGCCCTACCGTTTGAGCTTTTTTGGCCCTAATTTTAATACACTTGGAGGTGGGAGGCAGGCGCTCAGACGCCTCGGAAAATCCCAGCTTTCCACAGGCGGTTTGAATGACTAACATGCAATTAAACCTCCCTGACCCTGCACAAGGCAGCCCAGGCGCCTCCGAGCTGGCATCACTGCGGACCTGCTGCCTCCTCGCTCCTGGTCAGGTCTCCTCCACCTCTGGCACAGGGGTTTGCCTGCTCCCCCCATCATCACCCGCGGGTCAAGACAAATTCTGTCCCCTTTGAGGGATGACAGCCGGAGCTGGACACCATTCTCACCGAGGACAGGCAGGACTTCACAGCCGTCTCCACCTCACTCCCTCTCAGCACATTGCGTGCAACCGTCACCGCTGCACACACAGGCTTCAGCTCTGCTTCCATGAACGGATTTCCCCTCATTCACCTTTGATTAGCAACCTAAATCAGCAAAGCATGGCCACAGCTAAGCATCACCGGGGAAAATGCCACTTAAGTGGCATTACAGTGAACTGGCCAGAGCCGCTTTTGGGAAATATCTTAAAAGCTATTTATAGTGCAAAAAACCTATTAAGAAAACTAGAAACACACTTCCCCTGCAGTCCCAGCCACATGTAGGAGCAGGAGTTAAGTCCCTCACATTTTTCTGCCTGTGAGGCCAGGTTTCTTTCCGAAAGACCTGCACCACCTCGACTAGCTGGTGTCTGAGAAACACGAGTTTCAAACATGAAAATTAAAGATGTTGTGTCAGTTCAATTACATCTGAAATACCCTGTCTAGCCTTAAGAGGAATCTATGCATGGTGCTGTACACAATGTGAGATTCTCCAGTACAGCATCAAGGCTAGAGGTGCAAGAGGTCAGATGTAATTCATTTTTCACCATAATAATAATCA
Source organism: Haliaeetus albicilla (assembly GCF_947461875.1). Lineage (NCBI taxonomy): Eukaryota > Metazoa > Chordata > Aves > Accipitriformes > Accipitridae > Haliaeetus > Haliaeetus albicilla. The sequence goes on along the minus strand of NC_091489.1, from coordinate 5,744,632 downwards.
TAATATCACAACTTCATTTGGCAGAGCTCAAACTTGCTGTGCCAGGAACTGCTCACAATCCATAAACCCTTAGTGATGCTGCTTAAAACACGGTCCCTCACACTCCCCGTCTCAGAAACATCACCACCGACGATGCTTTCACGAGCTCCTGCCAGGCGTGCAGCTTGCGTTGCAATCCACCCTTCCCTAAGCAAAGAGAGAAACTGCACCAAACATGCCCACGATCTGCCTCGGCAGCTGAAGACAGGAGACAGATTTTTGAAAAAAAAATTATTTTATTGGAACTCATCTGAACATCAGATATACCTGGTGTTGGTTAGCAAGAACCGTTTGTACATTTGATATTGATGGTGCCAAAAACCCAAACAGTGACTGACTGGATGAGATGGAAATTAAAATAAAATAAAATAAAATGTTGGAGAGGTTAAAATGTGAACAGAAAGCAGAAAAATCAGCCAGTCTAAGATTCAGTGTGAAGGCAAAATATTTCCCGGTAAAACAGAACCCTTTTACAAAATATAAATTTTGTAAGAAAAACATGGCGAGGGAAAGAGAGAAAGAGAGACAGAGGGGAAAGGAAAAATAAAGATTAGCAGGACAGAGATGCAGAAGCTTACACTGCCCAAATGGCATTAAAACCTAGCTAGTAACCTCACCATAAAATGAAACATGCTGGAATACACCGTGCTCCACCCCCCACATATATGACTTTGGAACAGTAACAAGGAAGATCCCCAGTGAGTGCTGCACTAGGTTATTCCAGAAGGGCCAAGCTGTCTCACATCAGATGTTTAAAAAAAAAAAAAAAAAAAGAAACACTAATGCAGCAGAGGTAAATAATGACAGTCTGATCAGCGCCCAGGGCAGCAGCTCGCCTCCCCACTGGACAAGGTTTGGCTCCCGCAGGGAGGCGAGGACTCAGGGAACGCCTGCTCACCTGTTCTTCCTACCAGTGCAGGTGGGGGGAGGGATAAAACATTTAAAATCTAGTCTATTTTAAAACAATAGCATGCAATACAGGCCTCCAGGGGAAACCTGTGCTGTTCCCTTTATTAGAAACTGGCCTAATGGTCTAGACAGTGGCTGCAGCCGTCTTGAGATTTTTGGCTGCGCAGGGTGGCTCTGGGCTAGCACAGCACAATGACAATTCTGAAGCAGGTGCCTCGGGTGCGAAAGCCTTCAGGAAAATCATTGTGGAGCTGCTTTCAAGGGGATCCGAGGCCTTTAAGATTTAAAAATAAACCAGCAGTCTGTACATTTTGGGTTTTTTTGGTTCAGTACAAATGGAATAAACTTGGCTGCTTATACACCGTCAGTAAGTCTCAGATTTCAGAGCAGAGGGAGATGAAACAAACTTGTTTTGGGCACCTACTGGTAACAAAACTTTGTCCCTGCTTAACTCTCTGCCATCCCTCAGGAAGTGGAAAGCACATGTTTAGGTAGTGTAAGCCTTTTTCCTTTTATTTAGAATACCCTCTTCGTTTAAACAATATTCCCCCCCCAGATACAAAGTTCGGCCAGTAAAGATTACATGGAAACTGGAACACGCATCGTATGGAATACAAGATGCACTGGATGAGGAAGTTTAAAAACTTTCCGAGCGAAAAGTAGAACAAAGAAAAAAAAGTCTCCTAACATTTTCCCAAAGGTTTCACTCTCCTGTCACACACACTCTCCAAATGACAGCTAGCAAATTCAACTCTGCAAAAAGAAAACAGAGCCACGTCAATCAAGAGGAGAGAAAACAAGCCTCAAGGACACAAACCGCACCTTGGCCTGGGAGGAGCGATAGGTCCGGAGCAGCTGCGACCTCTGGCTCCTGCCTCCACTCACCTATGTTAGCTTCTTGGCTTTGTTGTAGAGCGAATCCACTACTTTACTCATATTCTGAATAGTCTCGAGGGCAGCTTCATAAGTTTTGTCTACAGGGGGTTCATCGAAGATGATCAGGACTCCCTCACCTTGGTCAAGGATGCCTGTGGGCACAAAACTGCGGTCACCAGTGTAACACTCAACAGATCACATCTTCCAGACAGCAGGAATTTAGGGATCTACCCAGCAAACAGACAGTCAGCTGTGTTGGGAAGGGGCTCATGTGCTGTACTTGACTGGCTGACTGATTTCTGCCTGGACTCCATTAGTGGTAGCTTACCCAGAAAAAAAAAAACCCCAACATCCTGGAGAGGAGCCCAAGAAGACAGCCCAGAGATGCTTATGCCTGCCCATTCCCTAACAGCTACCTTCCTCCTCGAGGCCTCTGTGCCCAGCAGGATGGCTCAGCACAACACTGGAGCAAGGCAAAAAAAATAAAAAAAAAAAGCCAGTTTATAATTAAACTATTTCCCAGTTTAATGATGGGCACTGCAGCTGGGTTCTGTAATTTTTGAGCTATTCTCCAACCAATATGCTTCTTTTGGCCATTCATCTTCCTCAGCTAGATCAAGAGGGCTTTCTAAATCAACACCAGGGACAACGTAAACAAGAACAGAGCTGTTTCCTTGAGAGCTCATTAGAGAAGCAGCCTCCTGTGGTCCCAGACAAACCCAAACCAATCCATTGTGCTGTGTGGGTGCTGCCCGCCAACACGCAAAATGCTCTTGACGCAAATTATCTGGGAAAGGTGACCACATACTCCAGTAAGCTCCAAGGCAGAGGAGCACATCTTTGCTAGATAGCCCACTAGTGGGTCTCACAACTGTCCTTGGATGTAGTCACAGTGAGTAAGGACTTACAGCAGTTTCTGATTTGTGAGAAATTAAGCCTTGACCTTAATGATGGCAGATGGAGCAATAGGAACAGCCTTCATGACAACAGATGGAGTAACAAATAAACCCACCACTCACTACTCTTCCCATAGTGCCTGTTAACCTGCATGTCTGCTGTCTGAAGCCGAGCAGAGCAGTCTAAGGAGGACACCTGGGGTTCAAAGGTGCAGTGATAAAGAGGGGTCTATCCACAGCTTGCTTACACACAACCTGGCCTTGGGTGGCAAGGCAGTTGAGACTGAAGGATGCAGAGACTCACCATGAAATTTCTTGTCCAAGATCATCTGTGACAGTTTCCTTTCTACCTCAGCCTGAAATTGAAGCAGAAAAATTAAAAGTCTCCCAGAACTACCTAAAGAAAAGCAAATCTTACTACTCCACACTCCTCAACTGCTCTGGCAGGATATAAGCACTGCTTAAAAGCAGCTATTTCATCACTGAACATGATGTCAGGACAGATCTCTCCTTGCACGCTGCTTGATACTACCATAAGCTTTAGATGACATACGAAATTAAGCAGCAGCTTTTAATGACGAGAACACTGGGATGTCTTGCCCTCTCGCTCCACAAAAGACTGTGTATCTGTCACTTCACACAGGCATTACTCATTACAGGATCTGGAGCATTCTAGCTTGGTTCAGCAAGTATTTAGTCAAGTGTTGGCCAAGCATCATTCAAGCCACTCAATACCGAGCTGACCTCCTGCCCAGTGCCAGGCAAGGCCCCACAGCAGTCTGCTCTGCTTCCGCTCTTTGGACAGAGGACACACAACCGCAGTTAAGAAACAACTGCAGTCCAGCTTTTACTCAAACTATAAGTATGTGTTAAACACCACGGGCTAGTCTAGGAAAAGAATGCACAAAGAGAAAAAGAGGATAGATGATGTACTGACCATAAAGGCCAGGCTCAGTACACTTCCAAACCTCTGGCCTTAATGCTAATACAGGACAAAAGCACTTCAGGATGCAACTGGCTGGGTCTACAGTGGATTTTCCTAAAACTTAATCTGTTTGGGATTATCTGTAAAGCAGTTATTGCAATAGTCAATGTGACATACGCATCCCTAATGAAACTTCAAACTGATTAGCTGGATCCTGTATCTTCAGGGTGTAAGAAAGACTCCTCTGGGCACACTCACAAGGATTAAATGCAGGTCAATTGGGAAGACTGAGCTGGTCACACCATGAGCTGTTACTACAGCAGAGGAAAATCCACCCCCAGTAAAAAGCAAATGCTAACAACAGGAGTAAAATCCACGTGAAGGAAGGCGATGTTACAGCAAAGACTAGTGCAGAGGAAGCCAGTCCGATGCCTCCTGGAAACTGTCCGTGTTAAAGTTCCCAAGAGCGATATTTGCCTGTAAATGCTGTGGAGGTGATCTGTCAGACTTAATAGCCTACATTTATTTCCTGGTGGCAAATGGCATTTGACCTCAATTCCTTTGCCCTCTTAAGACGTGCCACTGATTTCTAGTGATATTCTTACCTTTGAGAGCTTGATGAGGCTGGATATGTGTTCAATCTATAAGAGAGACCAATAGAGTTAAGTAAATCTTTAGCTGCACTTTTGACATACAGCATCGAGGTATGGGACTCTTCCATGGAACAGCACAAGGGCCTGTAAACACTCTGGCCTAAAAATCTCTAACGGCTTTCTCTGCTTTGTGGCTTCATGTCCTACAGATTTCAAATCCAATTTTAATTGAAGATGGACTAGACACCTAAAGCCATTTCACTCTGAAACATGAAATAATATTTATTCTCCAAGATTATTGCAGCTTTACCCACACCCTGTCAGAGCCCTTAAAAGCCAAACACTATTACCTTCAGTGTTAAAAGCATAGCCACCTTTCAGTGCGCGTTAAGTGAAACAGGTGGAAAGGGCAATGACTCTGGAACGTGGTTTTCCAAAGTTCCCCTCAGCCCCCTCCTTATTTTTCAGCTGAACATGATGAACCCTGAGCTCTGGAAGTGCTGAGCAGCTCTGAGTAAGCAGTATTCTGCACGGGAACAAGTCCTTCACCCACCAACAGCAGGGGACAGAGGTACCAGCATGTCAGTGTGCTTGCTGGAAACATTTACCTGTACTCTGGAGAAGGGTTCAATGACTCTGATCAGATTCTGTTCCAATAAGTTATCATAGAGCTTAGCCAAGTGAGTGTTTATGATGGGGTCGTCCCTGAGCTCCACCTTATAGTCTGTCAGAGCCTGCGGAAGACACAGTGGGAACAAATAATTCAGGCAGTGACAGGTCTCCTGTCCTCAAGGCCCTCCAAGTATGAAATAGTCTTCCCTCCCTGCCCAGCAAAGTATCAGTAGTTAATCCAATCCTGTAACTTCGCTAAAAGGCCAGGAGGTCATGACAGCCTAGCAGCCTTTCAAGCACCATGCAGCAAGCATGCTTCATCTTTATGCTGCTGGAACTTAGCAGCCAGAATCTCCGGTTTACACTCAGGAGGTGGCATGACAGGACTGTTCCCTGACATGGGAATGCTCTCCATTATCTCTGTAGTGCTCTTGCTGAAGCCAGAAAAAAATTTAGGAAGATACACATCGCAGTGAACAGTGCCAAAAGTACAGGAAACCGCTTCCGAGTTCACTCTCCAGAAAAAAAAAAAAAAAAAGGAAAAAAACTAATTTCAAGCAAGCTATTACTCCCCATGCTGCGAAAACCAAACTGGCTGATTATTGTAGGGTATTTGCTTGATGCACTGTTGCTTTCTATGAATGTTTTTATGGTTTCCTGCTGTGGGATGTAGCAGCTCCTACAACTTCCCCAAAACAAAATGTATTGTCCAGCCAGGCCCCATTTTCTGTCTCCTGACTCACCTTTTCAAAATCTGCCAGCGATCGGTTCTTACTGGCCTGTGCCACACATTTTAGTGCTTCTGTCTGCAGAGAAAGAAAATGAGAGTAGGTTATTGTTCTGGATTCTCCTCTCAGTGCTATTATGCCAACTGTGCAGTACACTGAAAACATGCTTAAACAGCAAAATGGGAATGTTCCTTTTGCTACAAAGCCATGTCAGGGTTACTTCCACACAGGCAGAGTAAGAACAGCTGCTAATAAGGAGAACATGCAGAACAGCTGCAGGACACAGCATGAAATCAGCTTCACAGAAACAAAGAACTCAAGTTTTGTAAGGTTTGAGAATACCAGCTGCAGTTCCTATCAGGTTGCAGGCTGGGAGCAAGTTTGATACAATTTTTAAGGAAAGTGAATATTTTGGCACTTGCTTAATGAACATGGCCATTTTCAGCCCTTAAGTTGTGTTTCTCCCCTTCAGCATGCCACATTTCCTCTGCTGAGCAACAGAAGCAGGGCAGAAGTCCTATGGTTACCCTATCATGGACAGCATCAGAAGGTGTTTCTTGTCTACCCAACAGTTGCTGAAACAAAGCAAGAGACTCGGCCATAACCAAAGTACCTTATTTATACTAAACAGAAAGTAACACCACTAGAAGAACAGTTTCCAAGTGGTGAGAGAAATAAGTGCATGAGACAAGCAGGATGAACTGGTGGCTATGGCACAGAAGGCCCAGGCTTCTGCTATCATCTCTCCCACTGAGCTGTCCCCAAGGCTGCCCACTTTCTCTCTGCTCCCTAAGCTCAGCCTCCACAGCTGCTGCAGGAACTTGTGATCACTGCTGTCTCAGAAAGACAGTGCAGGGAACAGCTGAGACTTTCTCCACGGTACACTGCCCTCATGCTCTGAAAAGCAGCCTCCAACCCAGCTCCCACTCGAGGGAAGGGTATGAAGCAGGACCAGGGCTGCCCTTCGTGATCCAGCAGGGATAACGCAGGGATATCCCCACTTCAGACTCTTTTCTACGCATGTATGCTCACTGACCTCCTCTACTAAATAGCTTCCCCAATCCTCTGTGAGGTAGGTGAGTATTAGCTCCTGCATCAAAGTAAATAGCTGGCTGACCAAAGCCACCGAGGGCATCAGTGTGTAAAAGCCTGGCTCAGACCCTGGCACGCCTGGCTTTTGGCCCTGTACTTTATATAAGCATCCCTGGATTTAATATGGGGGTGGCATTCACAGACTGGCAAGTTAACATGTTAGAATAAACAGCTGATTTAACAACTCCCCAGCTGCTTGGCTTCCACCTTACAGTCATCTAGGTCTCAAGCTGCTCAACTATACTGCTATGAATGGATTCTCAGGACTTGCTACAACATGAGTAAAAACAATGAATAACCTGGATTTAAATGCATCAGATCCATGGCTGCAGAGCAGTTGGCGAGGGTCGAGACATGAGTACCTTATGGCATTAGGCATTTAGTAGTTCATGAAGAAAGTGAGGAGGAGAAAAACAGAGAAAATGAAGCGAGCGGGCCAGATTCTCAGGTGGTGAAAGTCACTGTAATCCCTTTGAAGGCAACTGACTTATGGTAATTACTTATGGTAATTTAATCGGTTCTGGATCTCGTTCAGGACACTCAGAAGTGAAGGGTATTTTGGTATGAAAAGACCAAAGTATTTGACAAAAATAACACCACAATATTCTCAGAAATAATAGGAAGATAGAAATGATTAAGTTTCTATACCTGTCTTCCTGCATACCGCAGAGCAAGCTTTCCACTCACTAATGCTTGCACATCTTCTGGGCTAGAGAGGGGAAGGAAGCAAAGAGAGCATTTATTCAACAACAGGGGCAGCTTAAATCTAAGTGTCTCTCAAAAATTCCCGATAGCAAATTACTACAACTCAAGTAACATTGTATCAGAAGCATTGATTAGGTCATAAAGACAAACAGCAAGCTTGTCTGCCTGAGTTCTTTCATTAGTCTTACAAATGAAAAGCCTTTCCCATTTAAATGTAGGAAGTGTTCTTCGCAGAACCATTTGCCACATACATGTTCAGCATGATTTTGCACAGCAACATGTATTTCAGCGCAGTGATGGCTTTTGGGTTGTCAATTGAATCATATCCCTCAAATGCCTCGTAAAAATATGAATAGGCTGTTTTCCAGTCCTTCTCTTCTGCTGCATGGATAATACCTGTTGAGAGGAACAAACAGGCAGGCATCAGAGTTAATTCAGAACATGACTGGAAGAGAACAGAACAATTTGGTTGCCCAGTGCTTTATCTGGTACTTCAGTAAATGGAATCCTTTCTTTCTGTGCCTCCCTTTACCTCATCTCTATCAGAAGAGCATCCATGCCCTCTCTTAAGAGGACATGTTAAGAAAGGCAAGTTCGGGGCACTTCAGGTAAGTGCCTGAGAATCAGGTCAGGAACAACGTTACACTTATACTAACATGGTGTAATGCTGTAGTGCCTAGGGAGGTTACAGACCCTCCACCACCAGAGGTTTTCAAAAACAGGCTGAAAAAACACATGTCAGGAACAATGTAATTATAGCTGATCCTGCCTTGAGGCAGCTGGGCAGACTTGTAGATATCTTGAGGTCCCACCTAACATCATTTTCTGTGATTCACTCAGGAAAGAGCAAATATCCGTCAACTGATGCATCATGACAAGTCCTTGACTTTCCCCTTCTCCTGAAAGGCTTTACCTGACTGCATGTCTAACGCTGCTTGCAGCTTAGGTGGACAGTAAATTGCGTTGGCTGTAGTCCGTGCAGAGGTTAAGGCTGCTCTTGCTTTTGGCAGATTGCTCAGGGCATGGTAAGTCTTACTTTCTAACAGCTGCACTTCCACCAGCAATGCCTTGTCATCCATCTTTTTCAATTCCCGAAGAAGCTGGGAGCCTAGCAGCAGGAAAGAACAAGAACCTTTGTAACCTGCTCTGCATCTGCTGTCAACAACTACACAAACCAAGTCTTTCCAGATTACACCCTTCTTCCCCCACAGCAGTACAGGCTTCGAGGAAGGGAGGCTAGGCTTACACAACCTGTTCTTCCAAGAAGAAACAAAGGAGAGGAAATAACAGTAGGTCAGTGTCAGTCCACATCTGGAGAAGAATGAACCAGTTTTGTGTTAGAGGCAGAAGAGGGCAGTGAGAATACTTGGGTACATGGACAGCATGTCTCTGCCACCTCATCGCGGGCAGCAGACACTCAGCAGAAAGTCAAGGACGGGTTGTGCAGTTCAGATTGTCACTCTGCTACCCCTTCCCCAGACAACAGCATGATTTACCACTCACATTCGGAGCTCCGATCAAACCTGAAGTACTGCCCGTTCCTGCATTGTTCCCCTAGGGTGAGACCTGAGGATTTTCAACCAACTCCTAAGAATGGGGGATGAGGAAGCAATGTTTTAAGCACAAGACATCCACAGATGAAGTTTAGGAGGTGGGAATGGACAGCCTAAGAAAAGCCTAGATAAACTGTCACATTAAAGCCTCATGAGGACAGAAAGAGCCAGCCTTACAGGAAACTCTTCCCCTTCTTTCCCCCCACTACAAACTAAAGAACTAACTTAGGGCAAACAGAGATGAGAATCTTATCCTCACTTGCTGTGCTCAAAAGCTGAAAACCACAGCTGAAACTGCATAACTAGGCAGAAGAGAATGGACTCTCCTGAGAAACATCCCATAGAGACTCACTGCTTGCACCTACTCCCCACAGTCGTAGACATAACCATGTCTTGGCCAGCCACATAGAAATGCTAGTGCACAACATTGACATCTTGACAGATCTTTCGGAGAGGCTGTCCTATAGGTACAGGCCTTTACAACTCCCTAATCTGTACCACCATCATCCAAGTGATTAAGTTAATTAAGTACAGCTTTGGAGTGTGGACTCTGATCAGTTTAAACCTGACTTCATTACATATCCATATGCAAACTAATTCTAACTTGATATTGAATTCCATGTATCAGAGCACTTAGCATAACCTGATATTCTGATCAGATACGAGTCACCCAGGTGACTCTGGACATGACACATGCTCTTGCCACCACACTGTTTAAGAAGTGATGGGTCCCTGGTGAGGCATCACCACTGCCTGGGTGAGCACTGCTGTCCGTGTCAGTGCAGTGATCTCTCAGCCCTGCCCATACCCATGCGCTGAGCTGATGAAGCAGTCTGTACAAATACCCTTTAGCCAGCTTAAACCTCATCTTACATTACTGCAGTCATTTGCAAAATGAGCATTTGAAAAGCACCAAAGGGACTTGGGCCGTGTAAGATGACCTGCTTTACTCTGCTTTGTAGCAGAGTAGGAGAGTTCACATGGTTAATTACCATATCTCAGGTGGTGCAAAAGCAAATTCTTAAAGCCTTTACACTACTTCACAAGAGCTTGTCTAATTACATCCTTAGAGGTTTGCCATTTCCTGGCATTACTACTGCTTTTATTGAGGCTGTATTTAAGCAAACTGAAAAAAGCTTGTTTCTCCCTTCAACCTCTCCGACCACAGCAGTATACTACGTATGTTCCAGCAGGACCCAAACCTGATGGCCTTCAACTGGACACAGCTCCTCTTTGCTTCCAAAATTATTTGAAATGAACAAATGATGAGAACAAAGAGATCTCTAAAAGCTTTTATCACCAAGCTGTGGAAAAAGATGGCAGAACTGGTATGGCACTGAGAAATCAATGCCCAAGTCCTACAAAACTCATCAAGGAACATGACGTAGTTGATCACTTCCCTTGTCAGCCTCAAGGCTAATTTCAAAGCAAAGAACTACTACCACCACCTAGTGGGAGACTTACCTAGCTGCAGTGCTTCTTGGTACCTCTTGGTATCGAAGTACAAAGAGACCAGCCTCGCCTGAAGAACAGAAAAGGAACTGCTGTGAGGAAAGCCAGAGAAAGGTAGTACAGATTTATTTTGTAAAATGAAACTTTATATTCTTATCTGCACAGACTTCACTAAATTAGTGTTCATTACGTTATATGGTCCAGCTCTGCAAGATCCACCATTTGAAAGACTGGCTAGTCTAAACACAACAGGTAAAATCAAGAAGGGTCGCTAACTTTAGTGTAATTGTTATCGGCCATCCATTACATGTACAAAGATATGGACAACACAAATTCTCTACTTTTATAAGTATCAAATCTGACAAAGGGAAGACGCTATTACACAGGTTTGGGATCCACAATGCAACGTACCTCCAGAGCCTGGCGTAGGAAAGTCCTCTTCTCTGATTTGGCCCATTCAATACACTCTAAACACAGGTCAACCTTAAAGGGAGCAGAAAGAAATTTGTAAAGCCTTCTGCTGCCCCTCTTTAAAACAGCAGTATGGTTCAATCATTTCCTACAAAGCAACAAAAATACAACAAAGCCTGAATCTCCACAATGTAGTTTAAGGAAAAAAGTCATTCCTGTCTGAACAGCAGCATTGCTAAACACCAAATTAGCTTTACTTTAAAATGAGCCTTGAGATTAGCTTTCATCATTAGTGCCTATCCCAAATGTCTCTGAACGACACCTTTAATATTACCACGGTAAAGTGTAGTTCACCACAGATGAGAACTGCAGCTCAACACTGCAAGATTATGACTTCTCTTCAACCAGAACCACACATGATACACTTTAGCCTCAGGCTGCATGGCGTTGACACCAGAGTTTAAACTCACAGAAATGTTGCACAAAATTATATAGAACAGCTACAGTTTATGCTACATATTTTCATGTTCTCTTTGCTAGATTAACTTCCTGCACTTTGTAACAACATTCACAATATTATACTACTTGTAACACATACTGCAAGAGAAAGTAAAGTTCAGAAGGCAAACTAAGATTTAGTTTAAGCTTTAGCCATCAGAAAAAAAACCCAACAGACCACCTTCTTCAATTGCTTTTCTAATGCATTTGGCTTCCAATAACTTTTTCTGACCACCAGGGACAATCCTTCCACACTGGAATATGAAAATAAAGATTTGGCTTCCAAGGTTTCACCAGTAAAAATTACTGCTGAAATCCTAATAGCATTTCTTAAACAGCTGTGTTTTTGTTTCAACTGAAAACATCTGGCTACATGAGAACTGATTCTGCCTTAGGGCAAGGAATGGACTAAAAGACTTTTGAGATCCCTTCCAGCGTGTTTTGCACCATTTCATTCTGCCATAGAGAAAAATGTATTTTCAATTGCTCTAGAAAGAAAGGAAAAATTAAGAGCATGTGTTTTAGGGCCTAAATATGTCAGACCGTGTGTGTCCTTTAGTAGTATAAACCAATAGAGGTGCCGGGCTCCACTGTTTATAACAGAGTTAGGTGCCAGGAGCCAGTCAGTGACACTGGATGTTTTATCTATTGCTTCAAAGTGAAGTAAAGGAACCCAACGGCTTTTCGTATTTTTAAGACTGCTGAGATTCCATTGATGAATAAAGCAGTCATGTCCTACCCCAATTAGAAGACGGTGCCAATTTAGTACCGGCCAATAATATACAGTAAGTCATCCTGAGGTGCTAGGCTCAGGAATGCCTTTTCCCAAAAATCTCTGGATCGCAGCTCTTTCTGGGGCAGCTCTGCAGCTGTACTACACTGCAGCACTTGTCAGCTCCTTGTCACTACTTATTAAATGGGGACATTTTATGAAAAGCCATTATGAAGTCGCAATTTATTGCACAGTGATAGCTGGAGCATTAGGAGCTGGAAAATCTCTAGTTTCATTGCTTTACTGGACTCCTGGGAGTCTTCTTGATATACATTACACTAAGGAAGCAAGTGTCCCTCTGAACGTTTATGAGGCACTGAAAGTATTTGGGATTACTGCATCAAGAACCTCACAGGTTAGGTGTCAGAATTCCTTAAGGTTTTGGGTTTGGCTTCTGAATATGCTTGAAAGTGAGTATTTTGACTAAGTGGGCCACATTTCCATTGCTGTTACTCCAAGTTCTTCCCCTGCCATAAAATGCCACCTATTGGGAGTGCATCCCAGTATTGTCATTTACATCAAGCTACCTTTAGAAAAAGTTTGAAGCCACTCATTTTCTCCTGACACTGTTAGGGGTTTCCTTCTCACCTGTACATCCCACCCCACTTCCCTTAACCTCTTCTGCTAAAGAGCAGCGGCAAAAAGATTCTGTCACCGCTTATGGTAACAGGACATACAAGCCACAAGAACCGAACAGCAAACGAAGAACATTTGCTAGGTTACCTGAACTAAAGGATGATACTTCTGTGCTAATTGGGCTAACAAGAATGCCACCTGCCTCTCAACATGGCAGAACCTCTTCTAGACCATAATACGTCAGTTGCTGTGCATACAGTCTTACATGGGCTTTCCCCTTAACCTTTTGCTCAGACCCTCCCTGCCTCCCCTTTCCATCCAACTGCTTTGGTGTGCCAGTACAATCCATATTACTCCAGTCAGCACCGCTTGTAAGTGGCTGCTCATTTATTTACAAGTTGCTCCTGTCCTTCTCCCATTCCCAAATAACCAACACAAAAACAAAAAAAAGAAAACCAACTGTATTCTAGGTAGCTAACGAGAATGGAGTACATCCTAACTGGGCTATCTTAGACCAAAGGGGCTTTCTAGTGAAGAAGTTCATCCCCTGGAAGTAATTTACACTTGGTAGCTGCAAAGCTTTTTCCACTCCCACTTCAGGAATAACTTTCATGCCCCAGAAGCCCTCCGTAGAGCAAGACACTCACCACACTGTGTCCCCATGCAATACACCTTCATGTCTCCAGGTGAAAGATGCTAACTAATGCCATCTAATCCCACCAACTCCTGAACAGACCTTGAAGACTCATTCCTCTAGCTCTGTGCCATCACACACTGCCCCCACCCTTCCACTAGACCAAGCTCCCTGGCGCAGGTGTAGCACCTCTCACCTCCCGAACGTTAATCACACTACAAAATACTACTAATGCTGTGCATCTAACAGCAAGCAACATGAGTCTAAGAAACATGCCCAGGGTGAGAGTTACTCCTAACCTGCAGCAGGATGAGGCTTGCAGAAAAACATGGTTATGAGTGAATTAAATTATCTAATGTTTTATTAATAGAATATATCCAAATGCATTAAATGAATGTTTCCTGACATGAATAATTCTTCAGTGTGAAGCAAACTAGGTCAGATAATGGTGTTACAGGCTTTTGAGGAATGCACTAGCGCTGAAATTTAAATCTCACCTCCTGTCCTGTTGCTGCCTCCATATCAAGGAACAGATCAAGCAGAGATCGGACTAAGCGGGCTGCCTTTGCTTTGCTGATGGAGTTCAAGAAGGGTCGAACATACTTCAGAAGTCCTCCCAGCTCTATATAGAGAAGAAAACAAATCATGAAATACAACCACACAGCCAAGAGTCACACCGCAGCTGGAGTACCTGACACATCTATACACAGCAGTATATATTACACCAAACGTTTTATAAGCAGTCTCTCAACATCATTTACAGGAAAAGAGTGATAAACATCACCTGAAGGAATGCCTTGCAGTAAACACAGGGACTGGCAAAGGTGACTGCTGGGCTCCAGTCTTACCCGCACAGCATACATTTCCCGTTACTTCAGTTCACCCAATTATAACACCATTTGTAACTACACTTGCCTCAGGCATGTTTTAAAAATGTAAGCATCTGCTAAATGCTTTGAGATTTTTCTATAAAATGGGCAATGGAGTTTATAGTTTAAGTATGTTTTTATTAACTCACAGTTTGACCTTTTAATCTGCCATACCTAGCCGGCCCTAGAAAGTCAGATACACCCTGCGCACCACTGCTGAAAAAAATGACATTTCTTATCACTTCAACTACCCACGTTACCAAATTAGATCTTACCTTACTTAGATTTCTGTTTCTACTAGTTGCCTTACTAGTTTACAGTTATAAAGCTAGTCTCAAGCTCACAGAGGAACAGTCTTTCTTTATGAAGAAATACACTAAAAATGCCATTCCTACAGAGCAGAGGAACATGGCAGTCAATGTCACAGCAGTTTCAGGACTCGGCATTCATGGCAACAGAAGGGAGTTACGTGTTGGAATTGCACAGCACAAGTTAAGTCTTCTCCTGCGATAAACAACACACAGCCATCAGGCCAGGTTGCAGCAATGTCTGTTTACAGTTGGGGGAAGACGATACTTCCAGCAGACTAGCAGTGTACCAGTGCAGGGTTCAGTGCTGACTCATAAAGTAGTGGGGTCATACACTGAAATCACAGCTTATTTGCCCCAGAATTTTAAGTCTCACCCAAATATCAGCTAGATCTCACACTACCACATTTACGAGATTTGATAGTGAAAAAAACCCAAAACAAACCCCATAATGAGTATTTCAGAAATCTTCAATACACTCTATACCAAACTGGCATTAGAATCAAAACTAAAATAAGAGACTAATCTAATTTTATTTCAATCAGTATATGGAGGAGCATCAGCAGAATTTCAGTTTGGGAGGATTCCAATAAAAACAGTTGAAAACAAGATTTCCTTCATATTTCATTTAACAGTAATGCAAAAGAATTGTTACACGGACATCTTAATATCTAAAAATTATTCCTTATATTTTTTACTTTTTCAACCTATTTACTTTAAAAGTTTAATCAAGCCTGATACAACTCATTTCTTACATGGTTAGGAAGTAGAACTCACAGTGTGTTCCAATCCAGTTGCTCACTGTGATGTACTGACATTTTTATACATCTGGAAGTGCAGTTTTCAGAACAAATGAAACTTATCTTGAGTGTGCCCTGAATCCTTAGAGGAGCCTTATTTTCCAAACAGCAGTGCAACAAATTGTGACTCTTTCTAAAATGAGCTGCTCAAAATTTGTACAGGGAACAAAACAAGGCGCTATGACTGCCATGCTTAAGATTTCATAAAAGCTTTACTTTCTGTCTGAAAATTAATGGGCAGGTTTTTCTAGAATTGAGGTACAGCTACTTTAATATCCAAGATTGAGTCCTGCTGACTGACAGTTTCAATCAGTGCTCAGGTTTTACTCAACAAGGAACTGTTACCTACTGCCTCGGGGCAGACAATGACTTTAGCCACACCGCCTTCGTTCTGAGGACCACTCAATCTGCAGTACCACTCACAGATGCAAATCCCAACCATTTTAATCAAAGTCAAACACTTTGCTTTCACATACAGTAGTACACAAACTACCACGACAGCAGCTTGCAACACATCAGTTTTGCGCAGAGCTACTCTCAAGCATCCCTCCTCTCGATGTGAGCTCAGAAAGGTGGGCTGCAGGTCACCTTGTGCTCAGAAGAGAAGCAGCAGTAGAGCTGGAGTTGCCCAGAAGCTGGTTCTTGTGCTCTTCCCTAATGCAACTAACACAAGCACTTGAAAACGCAGCACTTAACACAGGGAACAAGTCTGCTTCTCATCAGGTCACGCACTGTATCCTTAGCTTTGAGCTCTGTAACTAAGAATTCACCAGTTTTTCAGTCCGTCTTATCAAGGCAGCAATACTGTCTCTGAGATCCATCAACTCTCAACTACTACAAGGTACCACTCTTCCTATTGTGCATCACTGCAGTACACCAGCTTCTCAGGACCCTTTGAATCATGGTTTTAGTGCACAACATACTTTTCCACACAGGAAAGGAACTTTAGAAGAAAAAAGGAAAAAAATCACATGAAACATACTGCAGTACTTATCTTTCCATTGACTTGCTCAACAGCTGCCCGAGAATTCACTAGAAAGCAGATTCAAAGTCAACAGCTAGAATATATCTGTACATTTTGCAAACTACACATTTAGACATGCAAGCTCAAAGTTCCCATAGAAATTTCTCTTTCCTAGCAGTGTAACTGTCAACTATTTTTAGGATTTTTTTTTTTTTCCTAAGTAAATGCAACGCTTGGTAAAGGGGTGTGATTGACAGCTCTGGAGAAGTGATAAGCAGCAGCTCTGGAAAATGAAGTCTGCTGCTCATCCTCAGAGAAAGTGCTTACACAAGCTAAAATGCCATGTACCTGAATTCCTGATCCGAGTTATGCCAATCCTATAGTTTTAGGCAATGCTATAAAAATCTAGAACTGTCCTAAAAAAAAATATTAATCCACCAGTTCAAGCCTTAAACTCTATCAAGCAGATAAAGAGGGTCATTTGTTATTCTTTTAAACAAAGGCCATAGTTCAATAGAGGTTAGTCCTCTAAAAATCCACAGGTTCATTTTACACTCTCGGCCAGTCAGCAGCACAGCAGTTGTAAGTTTCAAACCCCACCAAACTGCAGCTGATTTTCTCTCTAGGCTGCAGCTCACAGACCCTTTCATCTCCAAGAAGTTATGGCTTTAAAGTAGCCAACAAGCCACTGCAACACCTCAAATCTGTGAAAGAAATTACACTAGCTAAAACTAAAATGTGTGCAGCAAAAGCTACAATGGTGAGATCTACTTCATTCAGGCCAGAAACTGCACAGTCTCAGTAACTTCCTTGTTAGGTTATGCAGCACTGGATTCACCCCCCTCAGATACGAAGATCTGTGTGTCTACCTGGTGCGAGGATCTTTGTGAACGGATGTACCTGGAGAAGATGCTGCTGACCCTGACTGCTTGTCACTCCTACTAGTCTACTTCATCCTAGAAAGCAGACAGAGAAAGGGAAGGTGACCAGGTCTTTCCCACAGGAGTAGCACATCTCTAAGCTGTGGTATCCCCTTTCCTTATCCCTCAGCTTTACCACATGTCCCCAAGAAAGCCCAACCTGGCGATGTCATCCCGATCTACACATACACAACTGGCTGCTTAATGTTGCCAAATTAATTTTCTTCTATTCAGAATATAGTTGCTCTGCAGTTTAGTGTTCCCTTTAACGCATTTCAAGTATATTTTGTGTTTGCTCCTTCACAAATCTGTTTTTGATGAGTTAACATTGACATTTTCAATTACTTTGCCTTCCCCTTAAAAACCCTACTAGCTGGCCACTCTCTGAGAGTACACTGAAGTTCTTCATACTCGCGTAAGACTTCAGCTTGAACTCAAAACAACCCCAAGTTCAAGGAGGCCATCATGCACCTAATGACTCTCCTCTCAGGCTTCTGTACACCAGCAGCACATCCACACATTTACTTGAAGAGACTCTTCTGATGATTTCCCCCTTTTTAGCCCAAACAAACATCTTCCTTGGTGCAGGAGCAAAGCCGTGTTTAGTTATCACTACAGAAGCAAACATCAGAGTGCAAAGGGCACTCATACAGCCCAGACACCTATACCTGAGTTAATTGACTTGAGGTCCTTTAATATTCAATTAGAGAAACAAGCACTTGTACAGCAGGCTTCATTTGTCCTGCTGTAAATTTTTACTGTAGGAAGAGATGAATCGTGTTCTGGAGGGGCTTATTTTTCTCCACTGACTGTAAAAGCAGTCCACACTAGGAAATCAGACATGGACATCTATAGTTAGGTGAGATGAATAGCACCTTTGTTTCCAGCACTGCTCTAAGTGCAAGTAATCTACTTTGTCACAAGCTCTGTTCAATTACAAATCGCAGTGGGATCAGTGTCCAGAATGCTCAAACACATGTAGAGGTGGGTAGATCAGTTAAATGACCAAGTCAAAAGAGACGTTTACAAAGACTGAAGAGTAGGACACCAAGTGTGCATTTCAGAACAAATATAAAACCATCATCTTGATGAGCCGCTATCTGAGACCTCATACTGCTTTCCATGAACTACTCTAACTTTAGGTCTGGAGTCCCAGTTGAATTTCATTTGATTTTGATTAAACCTTCTGCTGGCCTGTTTTCCCCAACCAGTTTCAGACTGTTAAAAGCACACACGCTTCACTTCACATTCTGAACTATTGTTGCACACAGTTAGAAAACATTAGGACTATACCATGGGCAACTGTCTGCCATGGACAGAATGCTCTTTATATGGATGTGGTGTATCAGCTCCTAAAATACTTGAGGTGAAAGGTGCTCCAGAAAAGCCAAGAGCATTCTTCAGCAAAAGAAAAAAAACTAAACCGCTGAGTACAAAATAACAAACACACTGCCTTGAGCTTTCCAGGAAACAGAAGACACGAACAGATTCAACTCAAGAATCGTTGAATAGAGAATTTTACTCCATTTCTGTCCTTTCACACACTCACAATAGAAGGACTGTCAAGTCTAGCTCTTGTGAGGAGCTGGGCAAGGATTTTCTGATGTAATGTTTCAGCAGATAAATCAATTAATTGATAAAGAAGCTGCTGGTGGAAAGGACTTTTTGGATCAAACTTTGCAATTTGAAGGAAGGCTCTGATATTATTAAAAACAAAACAAGAGAAACTTCTCATCTCAAACATGACAACTTAACAAAACTCTAGTCACTCGTACTAAAAAGGCCACAAGTCAAAGAGTCATAAACTAAACTGCTCAACGCATGAGCAATCTTTTGGAATACTGGGCCAAGTAACATGAGATTAATATTTTATGTTATCTAGTATTTTAGTTTCTGTCCTGTCTCTGAATGAACTTTTCCTGCCAAAAACTGCTTTTACTTCTGTCTCATTAAACAAGGGGACTAAATTCATTTGAATGTATGTATCTCTTACCAGTTACGTCAGTTACTTATTTCAGGCTCACCTTCTGCCTGCCCAGTCTTGGCCAAAAGCGACCCCAGTTCCAGGATGCTCTGCTCTTTGACTTGCACCGCTTCTTCATCATTTTCCTGGACATCACGTTTCACTAGAAAAGAGTGAAAAAGTTACCTTTAATGCTATTTCAGTTAGAAGATAATCATTACTAGTCAGCTCCTGGAAAGTCACCAGCAAAAGTAACTGTTATAACAGGCAATAGTGAATCCAGCATGGCCTGCGAGATCTGGAAAGCAGATTAAGTGGAAATTTTAAATGCATAGCTTACAGAGGGTGCTGCGTCCATACTTCACAAAGGCTTTAATCCAGCTGATAGGTACAACTGCATGCTCCAACTTGACTATAAGTTTTGAAGTAGTTTCATTAAGCTTGTCCTGCTGTTCAAGTGTTATTTAAAAAACACCACCACCACCCAACAGACCCTCTCCCACTGATGCCACAAAACCAAATAAAAGAAATCTAATGGCATTTCCACAGTTGGGTATTCTGGTACTGGGATTTCTGATGTTGCCACTATGAGGATTAAGTTGCGATCCTGTGGTCAAAACACAGCACAAGAACAACATCAGCTCTGTGAGCTGGGTACGTCTGCCCTTTTCACTCAGGAGCGGATCAGGTGTTACAACTGCTGCAAGAGTGAGTTCTCCTTCCCACACCGAACTCTGACAATCTAATCATCACTCTGTGTACCAACATGAGTAACTCTGGCTCTGAAGTACACAGAAGGGCCAAATGACATACAGCAGCACCAAACCTCTGTTTACACAACATCAATTTCATATACGTTATCCACAAACCAATACACTTTCTTCCCTGCCACCTGCTACCCTGTAAATATTCATCTCCAGCATCCCCTGTGCAGGTGAGTTTGCCCAACTTCTACACAAAGCCAAAATCTGCTACCCACTTCTGCAGAAGGAACCAAAATCCTGCACGCCACCCCTGCATGCAGACTGCAGCCATAATTTAACACACGTGGTGTCAAAAGCAAAGTAACTTTGCTCTTGAGCAGAAAAGTATTGCGGCAACGCTCTCTGGACTGCTCCAGCTTACACCAACCGGCAACACGAGCTGTTACTCCTGACTGAGCTCGAGTGGACGGGAAGTCGTAGGTGTGTTGACAGGCTTGAGAACACCAACTACTAATTAACCAGACAAACACCGAGAGGGACGAGCAACTTTTAAAGACCATTCAGCAATTCCAATTTCAAGGTCTAATACAGACACTAGGAAACATTTATTTGCCCGATACAGCGGGGCGACAGCAGGTCACAGCACCTTTTCAGAAATCACCCTATGTTACAAGAATTGAGAATTACTCTTCTATACACCAGTTTTGAAGGCACCCCCTCTCCCTACCCTGTATGCCCTGACCCCCAAATAAAGAGGGGTGTCCACGTTATGCCTACAAACCACTTTATAGCACCAACATCTCCTTGGCACTGCTAGATGCCCAGGACAGCCTGACAAAGTAATTGCCGCAAACAGCATCTGCCTTGAAACAAGCAGAAGTTAAAGCTCCAGACACAGCACACACAAAAACTCCTCTAAACTTTCTGTGCAGGTAATTTAAATAACGGGTGCATTTTAGTGTTATAAGAGGAAATGCCACTTCCAGCAGAGTTTTCTCATCCGTCAGCACGCCGAGGACCCGCTGCAGGCCGCCGCTACCAGCACAACACCCAGCCGCTGTCCTACCACAACCGAAAAACCCCAGAAGCAAACAGCCGGTACCGGCAGACTCCTGCCGGCACCGCTGCCCACCACGGCCCCCGCACACGCCGCTCCACGGGCTTCGAGGCAGGCAAGTTCACCCGCCGCTGCCTCCGCCCGCACCCGGGGGCACACCGCGTTGAACGGGGAGAAGCCGGCCCGAGACCGCGGGGCTCCGCCGGCGGGCTCCCCGAACGGGGGACTCCGCCGCGGCCGCCCGCTTCACCCCGGCGGCTCCCTGCCGCTCGGGCCCGCGGGGCCCGCACCGGCGGCGGGCAGCGGCCCGGCCCCGTCCCGCCGGCCCGCGGTGCGGGTGGAGGACCCGCATCGGTGGAGCGGGCCGGGGCCCGGGCCGGGAGGAGCGGGCCCAGGCCTCGCTCCCGTCCGGCTCGCACGGTGAGTCAGCAGCCGGCGGCGGCGACGGGCGGGAGGCGGCGGCGGGCGGCCGGGGGCGGCCGGCGGAGCGGGGGCGGCCGGCGGGGCCTCACCTATGGAGTGGAGGATGCCGATGGAGGCCTCGCGGTCGGTGGAGAGCAGGGACTGCGCGCGCTGGAACTCCAGCACCGCCGCCGCCGCCATCTTACCGCTCCCTCACTCCCTCCTCACCGCCAGGCCCGGAAGCGGCCGGCGGAGGCCACGCCCCATCCGGGCCCCGCGGCATGACGGGAGTCGTAGTCCAAGGCGCGGAGGCCGCGGGGCGGGGGCTGGAGAAGGGGGCGGGGCCCAGGGAAAGAGAGGGCCGGGGCTGGGGAAGGAGGGCGTGGTCTGGCGGAGGGGGCGGGGTCCGGTGAAAGGGGGCGTGGTCTAGGGAAGGGGCTGGTGGGGGGGGCACAGGGCGAGCGTGGGGCAGCGGGGGGACTCGCTGTGGCTGCGGGGGCTGGCGTGGGGTGATGGCCCACCCAAGGCACCCCCCACCCGTGGATCCAAATTCCCCCAGCCAGCGCCGGGGGCGGGAGCATGTCCCCCGGGCGTGACCCCATGGACGGCCACGTCCTCCTGGCGGGTCCTAGGGGGTCCCCACGCTCCCCCCCCCACCACCCCAGCCTGTTCGAGAAGGGAGGGAGACCTCGGCAGGGACACGTCGCACGGACCAGGCAGGATGCCGATGCCGTCCCCGGCCCGCCACCATCCCCGGCCCTCGTGGGCAGCACACGGCGGGAGAGGCCCTCGACGGCCGGTTCTCCCCCTGTTCACACCTCCCCTTCCCGCCCCGTCCCCTTCCCGGCAGCGCTGGCAGCACCTGGGGTGCAGACCCAGCTCCCACCCTCGAGTCAGCGGGAAGCAGCCCCCCCAAATCACTGCTGAGCTCCCCAAAACCCAGCCATGGCTGACCCCGTCCCTGCTTCTGTCCCCATCTCGGTCCCAAATGAGCTGGGATGAGCATCCCAGCCACCTTTCTGCCACTGGAAAAGCAAATTTAATGCCTTGAAGGTTCAATTTTATATCAAATGGAGAATAAAACCAGCCCCCCGGCACGGTGGAGCCACCCGGGAGGCAACAGCCCTAGGGACATGCTGTGGTTTGGCATGGGGAGGTGGCACCGAAAGCAGTGACTTATCTCCCCCGTTATGAGCCAAGCTTTGTAAATCCGGGGGGACAGGGACATTAGGAGGCACTGGGGACCACGGCCAAGACACCTCGATGGGTTGAAAAGGATAAATCCTGCCCGGGGCCCATTGGCAGCAAGCAGAGATGGGCATTATTTTTTTTTCCCGTGAAGATATGAACTGGGAAAGACTGGGAGAGGCGTCAGGAGGGAAGAAATTGGTGGAAATGGGTCTGGGTTTTTGTTAGGGGATATGGCCAGCACCGGCTTTACTTCCAGGCTGTGCCAGGGGATGGCGTGGGGGGTCACCCGGCGCTGCATCCCCTCTCAGGGAGTCGGTGGGTGTCTGTGTGGCTGTTCGACACTTGGCTCTGTCTCCTGGCAGTGGGGAAAGCCCAGTGAGCAGACAGAAGGGACCACAACCATGGGGCTGGCACTGAGACCTGACCCGCTGCACAGCTCATCACACCGAAGGCAACCAGATCCCACAGTACCAGGACAGATCCATCCCTGTGTCCCCACAACTGCAGCTTAAAAAAAACCTTCAATAACTGCAAAGGGAACTAGGCCTTAAGCCTCATTGTTTCTAAGACTATTCATATCAGACATATAACTCATGATTAGAGATTGGTTTAGATGTGATTAATAGAATGCAGGTGCTTATAAAAGAATATGCATAAGCTGCTTATTTGTCCCATGTGTAGCCCTCACCATGGCTGGCTTAAAACCCAGTCAAGCTGAATCAACAGAAGAAGGATCGTACATCTTAGACCTAAGACATAAGAATAGATAAGAGTGATTAACTTTAGAGTAAGATGAATTAATAGAACAACCTGAGTGATTCTCAGAAATTCAAAGGTGATCTTTGATGTGTAAGAAGATAAGTGACTGTAGTGACCAGAGACCTTCTGCCTACGAGCGCTAACTTCAGAAGAACCGGGACAAGACAATAAGAATCAGTCGAGACTGAAAACGTATTGGACTTTTGAAACCACTGGAGAATAGAGAACTGAGAGTTCGTGGAAGAACACCTAGAACTTCTTTTGACAAATCATCAATTGCATACTGTTTTGTAAGATCGTATATATATATAGAAGGTGTTTTTGAGTTACCTTTTGCCGTTCACTGTGGTGGTGGCCCAACTCTGAGTTGTTAATAAAGCAAACCTAGAGAAACCCATGACTAAAATTCTTTAACAATAATGGAGGGATGATGCATTTGGGGGATAAAAGGCCCAGTGTCTTCAAGGGGGAAATGGTGCAGGGATTTTCAGAGGATGAAAGGCTGGGGGCTGCAGTGGAGCTGCTCGCTCGGGGTACCGTGGACGAAGCATCGGGGGCCGTGGTCAGCAAGCCCCGTGTGTGCCTGGCAGCACCCCAGCCAGCCAGCGAGCCCACCCACCCCAGCTCTTAAACCAGACACTGGATTTAATTAATCCATCCCCCCTAGAAAAGAGCATTAAATGGGTTTTGAACCACAGTTTGCAAAAAAAAACCCTCCACGTTCGCCCCAGAACCGCAGCAGGCACAAGCAAGTGTGGCAGCAGCAGCAGAGGGTGGTGCAGGCAAAGGCATGGTGCCGCTGTGCTGCCTGCAATCCATCCATCCATCCATCCATCCATCCATCCCTTCCCTTGCCCTGGCTCCCATGCATCTGCCTACAACCCCGGAGCAGGCAGGCAAAGACAAGCAGGGCGCTTTGCTGTGCTGGAGGGTGTTTTCTTTCCCTGCTTTGATGATAATAATAATAATAATTAACAAAAAGTGGTGGTTTGGGCCAAGGGAATATTTTGTTCAACCTGAATCAGCTATTTTTGGGGTAAAAGGGGTGGAAGTAGAGGGGGATTCAGGTAGCACCAGTGAGCTGGCAGGCCTGGCAACGCAGGGGTTAAACCCCGCTCAAGGTGACTCTGGGTTTTGGGGCACCCTCTGATGGGTGGTCTCAGGGATGAGGGGACATGGTGCCATCAGAGGGAGGGACACTCCCAATTCTCCTTTTTGAAGGTTCTGTGTACCCTCCCTGCTGCCCCAGTGCCGGCTTTCCTCTTGGTTGGGCTTGTGCTGGGTAATTGGAGCCGGATTTGGGGGGCCAGGCTGGGCAGCAAGGAGGGATGACCCTGGGATTCCGCTGGGACGTGGGTCCTCTGGTCCCCAGACAGGGCAGGGACAGTCCCAATGGCCTTTAACCCCCACCCACCACCCCAAGTGTGGCTACACTTACTGAGAGCATTCTGCCTGCACATCACTAGGGACCAGAGTGAACATAAGGGTCCGTGCTCCTGAGTGGGGCTGACCCTGGGGCTGACCTGGGGACCCTGCCAGCAGGGATGGCACATGTCCCTACCTCGGCATGGGGGCTGCCCAGCGGGGAGCAGGGGAGAGTGTCCGAGAGTCAGCGCTGGCTCTCAGCTATCAACGTCTGTCCTTCCTCTGGGCAGGCTGACTGACATCCATCTGCCATCCCCCCGCGTCCTTCCCTCCCTCCTCCAGCCCTCCCTTCTCCCTCCATCCCTCCTGCCCTCCTCCATCACTCCTCCCTCCATCCCTCCAACTCTTCCTCCCTCTCCCCAGGGCCTCACCCCAGCTTGGAGGGAGGGAGCCCCACGGCACCCGTGGGGCACCCACAGCCTGAGCGTGCACGTCTGTGTGCGTGCGCGTGTGTGTGCAGCGTGTGTGCAGTGGGGGCGTGCATGCGTGTGGGGGTGGGTGTGCAGAGGAGCACGTGTGCGCAGTGCAGGGGTACAGTGTGAGGGTGCAGCGTGGCTGTGCAGCACCCTTGCGCAGCGTGGTCGCATGCTTACAGCTGCACCGTGCAGGGGTGCTGGGGGGGGGGGGGCAGTGGGTGCCCATGGGGGTGCAGAGCAACCTGCCAGCGCAGGAGGTCGGGCAGCACCCGGTGGCCTCACATGCACCCAGAGAGCACCCAAAAAGCTGCTCGGGTGGAGCAGGAGCACCCAGCACCCACCGCAGCAGCACAGGGAGGGGGGTCCCACCCTGGCATCCCACGGGCACAGGCCTGGGGCGAGCGTGTCCCTGACCCCCCAGGGCCGTGGGCCGGTGCAGGACCCCGTGGCTGAGCCGCCTGCGGGTCTGGCTCGTGGCAACAGGGTGGCCCAGCCCACGGCTGGATTCGGCCTCGGTGGGAGCCCCAGGCAGGGAGATGGGGTATGCCCAGGGGTGCTGGTGCACAAGTGTACATGGCGTGTGCATGGCATGTCATGGTCTGTGCACAGCACATGCGTGTGCATGGAGTGTGCACGGCATTTGCATAGCATGTGCATGCACACAGGAGGGTTGCACGTGGGCATGGAGCGTGGGTGCATGTATGGGGGTGTGTGCATGAAACATGGGGGGAGTGTGCATGTGCATGGGGGTGTGCATATGTGGGGGGGTGCATGCACATGTGTGGGGTTTGCATGTGTGTCTGGGGAACGTGCACTTATGGTGGGGCTGGGGGTGTGCATGTGTGTGGTGTGTGCACACAGGCAACATGGGGGGGTGTGCACGTGTGCATGGTGCATGCAACGTGCACACACACTGTTGCGTGTGTATGGGTGTGTGCATGGGTGTGTGCATGCATAAGTGTGTGAGTTGCATGTGTGTGCACATGTGCAGTGCGCGTGCACGCATGTGTGAGTGTGGGCTTGGTGTACGTGCATGGATTTGCATGTGCTTTGCGTGTGGGTGGAGGCGGGGGGGCATGCCTGTGTGCTCTGGGTGTGCACAGCTCTGCACGCTGTGTGTGTGCACACAGATGGGGCTCTGATATGTCTGGGGGGGTGCAAACATGTGTGGTGCATGTGTGTACCCAAACGTGGCATGTGTGCACACGTGTGTGTTTTTAAGCATGGGTGGGCGATTGCTGTGTGTGAGCGTGAGCTTGGGTGTATTCCTGGTGTCTGTTGGGGTTGTGTGTGTGTGTGTGCACACGTGCGCTGTGTGCACACGTGTGTGCATGTGTTGTGTGTGTCTGCGCCGTGTGTGCACGGGGTGTGCCGTGTGGTGTGCGTGGTGCATGGGTGCACACCTGTGCACACGTGTGCCTGCCTGTGCATGGTGCCTGGGCATGCTCGTGTGTGTACACAACACACGTGTGCACCCATGGGTGCCTGGGGGCCCTCAGACGGGCAGGGGGGACCCCTGAGTGGTGACATGGCGATGTCCCCCGGGCCACGCAGTGACAGTGACTCTCACCCCAGGGTGACCCGCAGTTCCCTCCCCAACCAGTGAAGCACCTTGAGCTCCTCAGTGACACCCCATGGGCACGTCCCCACCACCCTCCGCAGCCCCCCCAGGTCCCTCCAGCCCCAAGGATGCTCCGGCAGGAGACACCCCGCAGCCCCACCACGGGGACGTAGCAGAGCCACCACGTTCGGAGCAGGGACACGCCACTTTCATCAGCAGGGCCATGCCGTGGTGGAGCTTGGCTTGGTCCTGGAATGGTGAAACACTCCCCCCCCGGGTATTTTTAGCCTTGTGTCCTCCCACCACAGCCAGCTGGCTCCAGGAGAGGGTCTGATGGGGCTTGGACGCCATCATGAAGGTCCTGGGGAGCTGCCGGTGGCAGGGAACCTCTTCATCTTGGAGGGGCTCCAGCATCAGGGGAACCCCCATCGCGAGGAACCTCCTTTGGGGGGAATCTCCATCTTGGGGGAAAAAGTCAGTTGTGGGGGAAAACTTTGTGGTGGGGGAACCACCGTCATGGGCAAACCTCCATCATGGGGGGGGGGAACCTCCATTGTAGGGGAAACCTTAATTTTGGGGGAATGTCCACTGTGGGGTAAACCTCCATTGCGAGGGGAACCTTCGTCACGGGGGATCATCCATCACGGGGAAAACTCCGCTGCGAGGGATCCTTTCATTTTGAGGGAACCTCCAACATGGGGAAACCTTCTGTTGGGGGGGGGAACCCTTTATTGTGGGGGAAGCCTCATTGTGGGCTTCCTCATGGGGAATACCTTCATTTTGGGGAAACCCTCTGTCAGTGGGGAAACCCCTATCATGGGGGAAACCTTCATTGTGGGGGAATCTCCATCACAGGGGAGGCTCCACCAGGGAAACCTCCAGTCTCTGCATGTGTATGTGCTTACACGTGCATATGTGCGCACACACGCACGCGTGTGGGCCCATGCTGGCGTGTGCTTGTCCATGCACGTGCCCACGCGTGTGTCCGTCCCTGTGTGCACAGACGTGTTCAGGCAGGCGGGTGCCCACGCGCATTCAGCACGGTGCCCACATGCGTGTGCACGCCCCTGTGTGCACACGCGTGTGTGCACGTCCGCTCTGTTCACACTCACCCGCCACGCCAGGCCCTTGCTTGCTGGGTGTCCCCTGTCCCCGTGGCCAGGGCACACTGTGCCACCGCTGCCCCGGCACACGGCTCGGGGCCCCCCCTGCCCTCCCCCTGCTCGGCGGCGGCCCCGAATTTGCTATAAATGGTTCGGCAGCGCGTGTGGCACGGCCGGCAGCAGCTGGGCTGCGTCAGAGCCGGAGGCCGCGGGGGTGCTGCCGCCTGGGAGGGGGGGCTGAGGACGGGCCAGCTCATCACACTGCCCGGAACACGTGTATGCATACATGTGTGGGTCCCTGCGGGTGAGCCCCAGGCACCCCGAGCACACGTGTGGCCGCTTGCACACACGTGGCTGTGCAGAGGCATGGCCATCCCATGTGCAGCCCGTGTTGTATGTGCTCAGCCCCTCACACCCCCCGGAGTCTTCCCTGCTGTACACACCCATTTGCACACCCACTCACAAGCACACGTCCGTGGCGTGTGCATCCCCTCCTTGCACATGTGAGAACACACCCGCACATTTCTCAAGTGCATATGCTCCCCTCACATGCTTAAACACACTCACCCCCCTGAACACACACCCCTTGCACACCCTCCCTGTTGCACGCTCACATGTGCTCCCTTGTGCGCACACACGTGCACTGATGTGTTCCCCTTTCACACACTTGCCATTGCATGTAGCTCCTCTTACACACACAGTCCCCCTTGCACACACACTGCCCTTTGCACTCACAGTAACCCTTTCATTTACCCCTCCTTGCACACTCAAGTGCCCCCCTTGCACGCACACTGCTGTTGCACACACACCCCCTCGCACACCCACACTCCCCTTGCATGCACACGCTATCCTTTGCACACCCCATCTGTGCACACACGCATACTCCTCTTGCACACCCTCGTTGCACAGACACTCCCCCCCTTGCACGCCCCCCAAGCATGCACCCCCAATGCATACCCCCGTGCACCCGCAGTCCCCTTTGCCCACCTCCCGTGGGCACACACCCACTCACACAGACATGCTCCCTTGTGCACGCACCCTCCTTGCACACCTCCCCTTTGCACAAACACATTCTCCCCTTCCACACACCCCACGCACATCCCCCTTGCACACCCCCTTGAGCACACACTCCCCCTTCAACACCCCCATTCCACACTCCCCTTGCACACTCCTCCTTTGCACACACACACTCCCCCCCTTCCACCCCCCTTGCGTGCACACTCCCCCCTTTCACACCCTCTTGCGCAAACATCCCCTTTGCACACACACACTCCCCTTTGCACACACACCCCCTTGCACACACACTCCCCCCTTCACCCCCCTTGCACACACAGGCACTCCTCCTCGCACACACACACCTGCCTCCTTGCACACACACACACACTTCCCCCTTGCACACACACACACTTCTCCCTTGCACACACCCCCCACACACACCCCTCCTTGCACACACCCCCCCGCACCCCCTCACACACACACACACGCATTCCCCCCGGCACACACACTCCCTTCCCGCACCCCCCCTTGAACACACACCCCCCCCTCCCCTCCTTGCACACCCCCTTGCACCCCCCTCGCACACACACTCCCCCCCGTTCCACGCACACTCCCCCCCGCACCCCCCTTTGCACACACACACGCACCCCCCCTTACCCACACACGCACCCCCCTTGCACACACACACTCCCCCCCGCACCCCCCCTTGCACACCCACGCCCCCCCTTGCACACACACCCCCTTGCACCCCCCCCCCGCGCCCCCCGCGCCCCGGGGCTGGGCTGCAGCAGCCGGCGCAGCCCGCCCCTAATCGACTCCAGCTGCAAAAACATTCCCCGCATTCAGAGGCGACACCGCCTCCGGAGCCGCCCCCCGCCCGGGCCAGGCCGGATTCCTCCCCCCTCCTCCCCCGGTTCTCCCCCCCCCCCCAGGCCCCCCCAGGCCCTGCGCCAGCTGCGCCGGAACAGCGTGGCCGTGGGGCAGCCCCACGGCAGGGCCCCCGCGGGGGGGAAGGCAGCGTAGGGAGAGGGCGTGGGGAGCGGGGGGGGGGACACACGACACTGTGTTGGTCCAGCCTGTGTTCTCCAAGGGAGTGCGCCAGGGTGGAAATGGGGTACCGTGGCCATCCCACGTCCATCCATCCCATGTTCTCCGGGAGGGATGCTGGGGTGCAGATGGAGCCCATTGCCCACCCATCCCGTGTTCTCCAGGAGGTACACCAGGGTGGAAGTGGGGTACCATGCCCACCCATCCCATTTTCATCCATCCCCAACATCCAGGAGGGATGCTGAGATGCTGGGATGTTCTCCAGGAGGAGAGGGGTCCCATGCTCACCCATCCTATGTCCAACCATCCCATGTTCTCTTGTTGGGGTGCTAGGATGGAGATGGGGTACTGTGTCCATCCATCCCATGTTCTCCAGGAGGTACACCAGGATGGGAATGGGGTACCATGCCCACCCATCCCATTTCCATCCATCCCCTATTCTCCAGGAGGGATATTGGGATGGAGGTGGGGTACCATGTCCATCCATCCCGTGTTCTCCAGGAGGTACACCAGAAGGGAGAGGGGTCCCGTGCTCACCCATCCTGTGTCCATCCATCCCATGTTCCCTGTGTGGGATGCTGGGATGAAGATGAGGTACCATGCTCACCCATCCCACTTCCATCCTTCCCCAGTTGTCCAGGAGGGGTGCTGGGATGGAGATGGGGTACCCCATCTGCGTGTCCTGTGTTTTCAAAGAAGGACGCTGGGAATGACACAGGTCATCCCATCTACTCATCCCAAGGTCTCCAGGAGAATCCTGCAATGGAGAGGTGGCCCCACGTCCTCCACTCCTGCACCCTTCAGGCGTGACGCCTGCACAGAGACGGGATCCCACGTCGCTCAAGCAGGGTGGTGGGATGGAGACGGGCTCCCACATCCACCCATCCCACGTCATCAGGGCAGGGCGGTGGGATGGAGACAGGATCCTCCATCTGCCTTGGGAAACCCAACCCTCGTTAGGGACATCCCTAATTGCCGGGGGGGGTGGGGGGGTTGCATCCTGCTTTCTGGCAGCTTCGTCTCCTTTAAGAGCGGCGCAGCGAGGAGCCGAATTTAGCCGGCGCGGCCGCCTGTCCTCGCTGGCGTCAGGCCAGGGCTCTGCTGGCCTCGGCGAGATCCCGCTCCAGCACCCGTGGCCGGGCCAGGAACACGTGGGGGGGGCCCAATCTGCCTACAGCACCCATGGGTGCTGGTCCCTGTGGGCTCAGGTCTCTGCTGGCTTCGTCCTCGTTGAGGTTAAGGCACACCAAGCTGCGAGCGGGCAGCTGCCTCTGAGTTGGGGACACCCAGCGATGTCCCCACCGAGGCCCTGGGACCTTGTCACGCTGTTAAGGGCTAATAGGAATGATCAGTGGGGACGCATGAGGTGTCACCAAGAGCTGTCCCTTGTCACCTCCCTGTTCCCCATCACCTCTCCAGCTCCCTGCCAGAATTGTCACCCAGGGCTAAGCTGGTGGGACAGGTCCCCACGGGGCAAAGGGGGGAGCCTGAGGGCCACAGGGACAGGACTGCCCATGGGCCAGGGTCCCATCCTTTGTCCCATCCCAGGAGAGAGGGGACAGGAGAGCCCATGGATATGGGGACAGGAGAGCTTGTGGCCAGGTGATGAGGACCCCGTGGTCCAGGGGACAGGACAGCCAGCTGCCAGGGGACAGGAGTGACCATGCCCTGGGGGACAGAAGCACTGGGACAGCAAATGCTGGGGACCGGCCATGACCCGTCCTTCTCTCAGTGAGACCAGTTCCTTCCTCCAGCAGCCCCTTCCCTGCACTGGTTTCACCCCTGGGGCTCTCTCCTTGCTGGGACAGAGCCCAGCGCCATCACCCCATGGCTGATCTGACCATGGCTGGTCCTCCTGGGGACCTCCCCGTCCCCATTCCTGCCGGCACGAGCCCTGTGAGCCTCCTCAGGCACTGGTGTGATGAGTTGTGGGTGCTCTGGGCAGGGCAGGGCAGGCGTTTGCCGGGGCGGGAGGGGCCAGGGTGCACTTTAATTGACTTCTGCCGCATTGGGCAGCTGTGAAAACAGAGCGGGGCTCATTAGGGGACATCAAAGGACCCCCAGCACGGCTGGGCGGGGGGACACGGCAGGACCCGCCACTGGCGTTTGCTCCCTCTTTGCTTGGCTTAAAAGAGGAAAAGGAGGATGGGAGTCACCAGCCTGGGAGGGCTGGGGCTCAGCTGTGTGCAGTGAGGAGGTCCCTGTCCCCTCTGCCCTGTCCCTGGGGTTAGCTGGACCTGGGGGGACCCGTTCTTTGGGTTAGCCACACCAGGGGTGACCTGTCCTCTGGGTTACTTGGACATGGGGTGACCCATCCCTGGGGTTAGTTGGACTTGGAGTGATCTGTCCCTGGGGTGACCTGTCCCCAGGGTTAGTTGGACCTGAGGTGACCCATCCCTGGGGTGACCACTCCCTGGGGTGACCCATCCCCAGAGTGACCCATCTCCAGGGTGACCTGGACTCGTCACCAAGGTTTGTTGGACCTGGGGTGACCCATTCCCAGGAGATCCATCCTTGGGGTGACCTGTCCTCAGGGTTAGCCTGACCCAGGGTGACCCATCCCTGGGTTGACAGACCAGGGGACAGAGGGGACACACACTGACCGTTGCTTGCAGACACCCTCCAGCTCCTTCCCCGCTCAGGCTGCAAATGGTCCCAAGAGCCAAAAACCTCCAAAAAACTCCGACCCCCCCCCCCCCCAAAAAAGCTTTCTGAAAGGCTCTGGGCTGAGCCACATGGCCGCTGCCATGGCAGGATCCGGCCCAACTCCTCCAATTCCAGCTCCAAACCTCCCTGGCCATCGCAGAAACCCGCAGGGCTGGCAAAGGGGGGGACACAGACACAGACCCCCCAGGTGGGTCCTAGCAGCACCCATGAGGTGGTGAGCACCCACAAAGCCCAGCCGCCGGGTACAGCCTCTGCAATCTCAGCTCTGTTTTCAAAGCCAGGACACCGAAGCCTTTAAAAAAAAATCATCTCCCAGCTCCTGCATTCCTGGGTGGAGAGTTTACATTCCCCCCGTCCCCTGGCAATCCGCGCTTCGCCTCCGGAAAACAAAGCAGCCTTGGGTGGGATCTGCCTTTTGGGGAGCGGGACCCTCCGACTGGATAATAAGAACCAGCCAATGGGCAGCACCCCCAGACCAAAGCACTCAGTACCAGGGCTGGATACGGCCCTGGGATCCCCTATGGCATGGGTGGACCCACCCGTGGGATGATGGCACCTTTGGGTGCATGGAGTTGAGGGGTGCAAGGCGAGGGGTGTCCCCCCATCCCCTTGGCCAAGGCTCGTCCTCTGCCAATGTCACCACCAGCGCGGTTTCCACCCCTCCCCACCCCGGGAGGGAGGCAAAGACATCAGCAGCGATAAAATCAACCCCATTTTAATTCCCATTTCGAGAGCCACTGAAAGAAGGGGGGGTAAGGGGAGGCAGAGGGGTGCCAGGGGGGTCCCGGCCAGCCCAGCCCATCCCTCAAACTGCTTCTCCAAACCACGGAGCAGGGGGAAAAACCCTGGATACGTTTCCCCCCTCTTCTCTCCCCCCTTCCAAGTCATCGCTGGAAAATTAAACCGGATCCAAAGAGTTTTTCCTTTCCAAAATGTGCTGGAGAGGCACTGCCTTAACCCTTTCGGCTCCCGCTTTTCCCTTCACTGGAGAATTGGGATTTTTAAGAGAGTTTTGGGATCGTCCCAGGGCTTTTCTGGGGAAAGGGGAATGGCTCAATCCCCCCGCAAACCCCCTTTGGGCTCAGAGGATCCAAAAAACACCCCAAAATGATGGCAAGCAGAAGCTTTGGGGCTTCCCGGGGACAGTTTTGAGGCGCCCGTAGGGTCAGCACTCCCCCGGCCTGGTCTCCCTCTCCATTTTGGGAAGAGTATTTTTTTTTTTAATTTCAATTAAATCCAGCTGATTAAATCCATTCTTCCCCTCCCCGAGCTCTGCACCAGCCCCCCTCCAGCTGAATCCCCCCATCACCCATCTCCAGCATCGCCCAAATCCCGACAAGCCGAACTGGAGCTGGGACCCGCTTTTCTCCGCAGACGTGGGATCGGAGCCAAACCCCCCTAATCCTATAGAAAATGTCAGCTATTTCCTCCGGGGGGGGGGGGGGCACAGGAGAGGCCCCCCCCTCCCACTGCAAACCAAAAAATCCTTATTTTGGGGGTTAAATAGATATTTTTTCCCCTGCAAAGCGCTTTGTTCCAGCTGGAGGGAGATGCTGGCTCATCCCCACAGTGTGATGGAAGCGGAGCGGGGGCCTGGCAGCACCCATAGGACCCCCCCCCCCATTTAATTCTTGATTTTTTGGGGGGAAAAAAAAGCCCTCGGGAATAAGTTAGCGGGTTTTTTTAGCGTTTGTATTTGCAAAGGACTGTTTAAAAAGTAATTTGGGAGGAAAAGTCTGCGGCCAAGCTGGGGGGAAGGTACAGGCAGGGCAGTGCAGGCAGGGGTACAGGCAGAGACCCCAACCCCGGGTGGCTGGGAGGAGGGCAGCCCTGTCACAGCATCTTTTGGGAGTGAGCAAAGGGGGTAGGTAATAAAAAAATCAACTTTCTTGGGGAGGTTCCAAAAGGAGAGGGAGAAAAATGGGATTTTTATTGTGTTTTTTTTTTTTCTTTTTTTTTTTACCCCCCTTTTTCCAGTGCTCGGCGGAGCTGCCCGTGCCCGGGGAGAGCTGGTCCCAGAGCCGTTCCCGGAGCCCCTTGGCCAACGCCAACAGCCCCGGCGGCCCCACGGGAAGGGGGGATCCCAACCGGGATAGCAGAGAGAGGGGGAGAGGAAGGCGAGAATTCTCTCCCCATCTCGGCTGGTTTTTTTCCTTTTTTTCTCCTTTTTTTTTTTTTCTCCTTTTTTCCCCTCCTTTTTCTCATTTCCCAACCTTTTTTTCTCCCCTCCTTTTTCTCCCTCTTTTTTCCTTTTTCTCCCTTTTCTTCCCTCCTTTTCTCTCTCCTTTTCCTCTCCCTCTTCTCTTTTCCCTCTCCCTTTTCTTTTTTCCCTCCCCTTTCTCCTTTTTTTCTCTCCCCTTTTCTCCTTTTTTCTCCCTTTTCTCTTTTTTTCTCTCCCCTTTTCTCCTTTTTTCTCCCTTTTCTCCTTTTTTCCCCTCTTTTTTGTTTTAAATAGAAATATATAATTAAATTTACAAATGCTATTTACAGGTTTAATTACAAAAAAAAAAACCAAAGAGAAAGAGAGACACCCCTTAGACGTTAATAAATCTAAAAATAAAAAATATATAATAAAACCCCCCCAAAAAATTCAAGCCAAAGGGCAGCAGCGGCCAGGCTCGGGGAGGGGGGGTCACACTGTCGTCTCGCCCTGCTTGCTGTTGGTGAGTCGCGTGTAGAACTTCCTCCACGAGTGCAGGGTTTTACCCGACCATATCCAAAAGCCGGAGGTGATGCCCACAATGAGAGTCATGAGATACTTGATCATGTAGACGGTGAAATCGGGGGTCATGCGGGGGGTGAAGTGGAGCGGGCAGGGGATGGCCAAGCTCTTGCAGTTCTGGCTGATCCAGCTGCGCTCCCAGTGCTCGCGGAAAGCCTGCTCATAGAAATAACAAGCGATGACGATGGTGGCCGGGACAGTGTAGAGGACACTGAAGACCCCGATGCGAACCATCAACCGCTCCAGCTTCTCTGTTTTGGTTCCGCCGTGTTTCATGATGGTGCGGATGCGGAAGAGGGAGACGAAGCCGGCCAGAAGGAAGGAGGTACCGATGAAGAGGTAGACGAAGAGTGGGGCCAACACGAAGCCCCGGAGAGGGTCGATGTTGTTGAGGCCCACAAAGCAGACGCCGCTCAGCAGGTCTCCGTCGATCTGTCCCATGGCCAGGATGGTGATGGTCTTGACAGCCGGCACGGCCCAGGCGGCCAAGTGGAAGTACTGGGAGTTGGCCTCGATGGCCTCGTGGCCCCACTTCATGCCAGCAGCCAGGAACCAGGTGAGGGAGAGGATGACCCACCAGATTGAGCTGGCCATGCTAAAGAAGTAGAGCATCATGAAGAGGATGGTGCAACCTTCCTTCTTGGTGCCCTGCACCACCGTGCGGTAGCCATCCTCCTGGAAACGCTCGTTACAGACCACCCTCTCCTCCAGCACGAAGCCGGCGATGTAGGCCACCGACACCATGGTGTAGCACCCCGAGAGGAAGATGATGGGTCGCTCGGGGTAGCGGAAACGCTGCATGTCCACCAGGTAGGTGGTGACGGTGAAGAAGGTGGAGGCGCAGCACAGGACGGACCAGATGAGGATCCAGATGCGGGCGAAACGGATCTCGTCCTCGTTGAAGAACATGTGGCCATCGGGCCGGGTGGGCTCGCAGGGCGCCGCACAGTCCTTCTCACCCAAGAACTTGTAGTTGAGGTAGCTGGGCACCTTCAGCGCCCGCGGACAGTGGAAGGGGTGGTCGAGGGTGGCATAACGAGGGGCACCCGGGGTCCCCTGGCCGGCCAATGGCGTGGCACTGGTGAGCAACGCTGGCGAACCGCCGTCCTCCGAATGGTTCTGCCCCACGCAGATCTGCTCGGCGCCATGCCGGGGGAAATTCTCGCAACGTAATCGCTCCGGCCATTGGAAACCGAATTTATTCATGAGGGCTTCGCAGCCCTGGCGTGCCCGCTCGCAGATGGAGCGGCACGGCGGGATGGCCTGCTCCAGCACCGTGCAGACGGGCGCGTACATGGAGCAGAGGAAGAACTTGAGCTCCAACGAGCACTGGACCTTCACCAAGGGGTAGAACTGGTGGACCTCCAACCCCGCGTCCTCCTGGTTGGTGTGACCCAGCAGGTTGGGCATGATGGTCTGGTTGTAGGCGATGTCGGTGCAGAGCGGGATGGAGATGGGTTGGCAGAAGCCGTGGTCGGGGATGGAGATGCCCTTCTCACCGTGCAGCTGGCTCCAGCACGGCGCCGGCACGCTCAGCCCCACCAGCAGCCAGGCCAGGGCGGGCAGCACGCTGGGGGGGCCCATGGCGCCCTGAGCCGCTGTGCCCAGATTTACGGTGCCTGGTGCCCAGCCGGCCCGCCGGTCCTCCTGTCCGGATCTGCCGTGCCCGGTACTGCCTGGATGGTTCCCGGTGACCGGATCTGGCGTGGCCGGCGCTGCCTGGATCGTTCCCGGCGACCGGATCTGCCGTGCCCGGTGCTGGCTGGACGAATCCCGGTGACTGGATAGGCTTCGGTCCCGCCTGGACGGCTCCCAGTCCCGCCTGGACGGCTCCCGGTGCCCGGCTGGACGGCTCCCGGTGTCCCGGTCTACCGTGCGGGGCGGGACGGCTCCCGCTGCCCGGACCAGACGCTCCCGGTGCTCCGCAGCGCTGCTCCCAGCTGCCCGGACTTAGCGCTCCCGGTGCTCCCGCTGCCCCGACCCGGTGCCCGGAACCCCGGGCGGGCGGTGGCGCTGGCGGGGTGCCGGGGGTGGGGAGGGGAATGCCGGGGGGAGGGGGTACCGGGGGGGGTACCGGGGGGTGCCGGGGGAGCGGAGCGGCCGCACCGGACGCTCCCGCCGCCTTTGTGCGGGGCAGCGCCGCGTCCCCGCCGGGCGGAGCGGGCCCCCCCCGCGCCCCGCCCCCGACGGGCCACGCCCCTCCCGACCCGCCAATCACATTCAAACGGCGCGGCCGCCCCGCCCCCCGCCGCCCCGGGCCCAGCCCCCCCCGCCACCTCCCCGCCCCCCCCCCCCGCCCCCGGGGGTCACCGGGCCGGGGACCGGGGGGAGCCCGGCCCCCCCACCCCCCCCGTCGCAAACTTTTTCCGCGCCGTGAAAAGTCCCCCCGCGGCGTGGGGTCGGGACGGGGCCACGGTGAAAAGTCCCTCCCCGTGTCCCCGGCACCCCCCCGGTGTCCCCTGCCCCCCCCCGTGTCCCCTGCGCCTCCCCCCGTGTCCTCTGCCTCCCTCCCCCGTGTCCTCTGCACTCCGCGGTTTCCCCCGCCACCCCCCTGGTGTCCCCTGCGCTCCCCCCCGTGTCCCCCCACCCGTGGGGCTGCTCCCCCCACATCCCCCCCAGCCTGGGACCCACATTCCCCCCCCCCGACACGCTGCAGCGGGTCCCCCGCTGTCCCCAGGTCCCACTTTAGGGTGCACCAGGGCAGGATTAGCCCCCGTGGCCCCCTGGCACCCACGCGGGTCCTGGCTGCCCCCCCGGGAGCAGGGATGCCTTGGCCCCGACACCCCTGGGTGTCACCCAGGTGGTGCCACTGCCCCGTGGGGTGCCCATGGCCACCCTGGGGTGCTGCCAGAGCCCCACACGGCCACCACACAGCCAGGGGTATCCCCAACGTCCCCAAATCAGCTGGGGGTGGTGGGGAACATCCCGCGTCCTGCCCCCCACCAGTGGCCCCCCACCTCCCACCCCAACCGTGGCTGTGGCAAAGGACACCTCCGTCCCCAAAACCAGGGCAGCGGGAGGGAGCTGGGGGGCTGGGACACAGCGCGGGTGGGGGGACTGGGACACACTGGGGGGGGATATGGGACACAGCAGGGGGGAGCAGAATACATCGTGGGGGGGACCAGGACACACTGGGGGGATCCAGAACATGCCAGGGGGGTCTGGGACACACTGGGGGGAGGACCGGGACACATCGGGGGGGACTGGGACACACCAGAAACCCTCATGGGGGAAAGAAACCGCAGGCAATCACCCCGAATTTTGGCAGCAGGATGGGGGGGGGGCAGCTGCCTTTCCCAAACCAGCATCCCAAGGAAAGGGCAGACGGGGGGGGGGGGGAGGGATCTGGCGGGGAGCCCAGCGCCCCGTCCTGCTCCTTTCTTGGGGGGGCCGGGGGGGGGGCGAGGGGCTTTCTGCTGGCTGCCTCCTTCCCCTCCGCCGCCCTCCCTCCCTTTCTCTCCCTTTCCTGTAACTTAAGCTTTTGTTGTGAGCAGGAGAAACCCGGGCTGCCGTGAAAAGAGGGCCCCACCGCCTTTCAGAGCGTAATTGAAACCATTGCGCGGCTCCTGGCCGAGGGGGAAGGGCAGGGGGGGCTCCAGAAATCAAAGCTGGGGGGTGTGGGGGGGGGCCGGGACATGACACACGATGAGCACCCGCTCCTGGCTCCCCCCCACCTCACCGTCAGTTTTCCTGGCCCTGGACGTGCCGGTTGTCACCGCGGCGGTTGGCGGGATGCTGGGGGCTCCCCGCTTTTGCAAAAGGGGTTGGGGATGGAAGGGAGGGGTCCCCGTGGCCCCGGACCAGGTCGGGATGGTGGTCCCGTGGAGTGAACCGGGGCGGGATGGGTGCCAGCGGTCGGACGCCCACACGTACCCTGGCTGGGGCACCCAGGGGCGCTGCCTTTGGGGCCCACGCCGAGCCCACGGCCACCATGTGCCGGGGAGGGCGGCTCGGCACGGCCGGCGCTTGGCGGCCGCCCAGCGAGTCCTCGGCCGGGGAGGCTGCTGGCGAAGGGCCTGGCAGGGTGCCGGGCTGCGGGGGCCGGAGCTCAGGCCGGATCCTGGCGAGCGGCTGCCTCCCGGCCCGTTCCCGGTTCCCCGTTTACAGGCGTGACGTGGGGTGACTCTTCAGGCCGTGGACCCCCTCGGCCCTGTGGGTGCAGGGTCTGGCTTGTGTGACACCCCTCCCGGTGTCCCCAGCCTCGGTGGCCTTTGCCCCAGCCCCGCCAGCTGGGGACGGAGACAGAGGGGGTGCGGGGGTGTCTGCACAGCCACGTGGATCTTGGCTTCCTAAAAGCTTCAGATTTTGGCTTCTTTCCGGGAGGGGGGGGGGGGGGGATGTCACTTCCAGAGGGGATGGCAGGGGCTGGGGCTGTCCCCACGCTCCCCGTCCTCCTGGGTGCTGCAGGGTGCTGGTGGCTTAGGACAGGGGGTCCCCGGGACCTCTGGGCACCACAGACACGCGTGGTCCCACCCGGAGCGGGTGCTGAGCCCTCCTGGGGAGGGGGAAACCCAGAGCAGACCTGCCAGCCAGCCCTGGGAGGCACCCCTGGGTGGGCTGGGGGTGCCAGGAGACACCCCAGGGAGGCAGCCGGCAGGGTCTTGCCTGCTCAGGGGTGTCCCCTCGCAGGGACATGCAGGGTGACCAGGGAATATCTTTGGTCCCGTTCGTCCCCATCACCAGGCTCCCAGTTCGATCCCCAGGTGCTGCGAGGGGCATGCAGGGCAGGAGAGGGTCCTGTCCCCTCCCCAAAAGCTTCCCTGCAGGGATTTGGGGTTGGTTTCCTGGGCAGAGGGGACTGTGCGAGGGCAGGGACCCATCCTGGCACCCAGCGGGAGAGGGTTGGTGCTGCCATCAGGCCAGGCTGGGCATTACTGGGAGTATGAGGCCAAGCCCAGGTCCGCCCCCCAGGGCTCCCCCTTACAGCCCCCAAGGAACTGCTCAGGGTGGGGGGGACCCAGGAGTCCCAGTCCCCCCACTGCTCCGCTCTCACTTCATCCCAGTAC
Source organism: Haliaeetus albicilla (assembly GCF_947461875.1). Lineage (NCBI taxonomy): Eukaryota > Metazoa > Chordata > Aves > Accipitriformes > Accipitridae > Haliaeetus > Haliaeetus albicilla. Next base: position 5,704,481 of record NC_091489.1, on the reverse strand, counting down.
AGCACTGGGGGATGCTGGTGGGCACCTGGTGCTGCCAGTCCCCTGTTCCCAGCACCCCGGGGTCCCCAGGTCGCCACCTGCCAGGGATGGCCCATGGGTGCCACCACCTCCAGCAGGGCTCGTGGCTCCGGTGTCCCTGCTGGAGCAGGGCACGGTCCCTGTGGAGCCCCTCTCCCTGGGACTCTTCCAGCGCCGCGGGGTGCCAGGGTGCTTGTGGGGTCCTCCCAGGAGGGTCAGGGGTGGGGGACACAGCTGGAACCCCCCCAGGTCCTGGCCTTGGACTCCTGGCAGCAGCCTGGGAGGTGCCCAGCACCCCCAGACCAGCCACGGGCAGCTCCGGTCCCTTTCCGAGCCTCCTCCCTGGGGACAGGAGCCCCAGTGCCCACCCGTGGGTGACGCTGGGGATGGCACAGCAGCTGGCACTGGCCCCACACACTGCCTCACTCTTAGGCTGCTGGCCAGGACTGCTCAGGAGGGCAATATTTGGTGTGGGGGGAGCTCTAGCAGCACCAGTTCCCACCATCCCCATCCCTTGAGGATGGGCATGGAGAAGGGCGAAGCAGAAATGCAGAAATCCGGGATGGAGCGGCTGCACCAGGCGATGCCAGGCAGGACGGGGACCCCCGGGGGGTCCCCCAGGAGCTCAGAGGAAGGGCCCCCCCGGCCCCTGCCCTCGGCTTTGTTTCACACTTAAGAGCCTCTAATTAAAACCAGCCACAAAAGCCCTGGCTGGCGGCAGGCTCAAGGTGCCAGCGGAGGACGGGGGTCCGTCACCAAGGGAACAGAGAGGGATGTGGGGCCCCCAGCACGGGCACCACGGGGCCCCCCCGCTCCCCTGTGCGTGAGCGGGCACACGTGTGCACGCACACACATACATGAGCGTGCACATGAACACACGGTGCCTGCAGGAGGGGTGAGCGTGGGGACGTGGGAGCGGGGCTGGGGGGTCAGGGGGTGACAGTGCTGGGGGGTGCTTGTGTGAAAGGTCTGCTGGCACGTGTGTGTTTGCACGCCTGTGCCCAGCTTTGTTGCACACACGCTATCCTGTGGGTTAGGGAGGGCAGGAACCAGTGCCTGCTATTCTCGGGCCTGGTTTGTACTGGTCTAAACTGGTCTAATGGTCTGCAATGGCTCCATGGGGTGGGAGGGGTCCGTAAGCAGTACTGGCCAGGTGGGCTGGGGGGTGAGCTGAGCCCTGGGGTACCCGTGGGGTGCCCCAGCACCAGGGGCAGCCTTTGCTGCCAGCATGGCTGCAGCGGGCGCCCATGAGGTGCCGGCAGCCACCGGGCAGAGCGCGTTAGCCGAACCCCAGCACGGGACCAGAGGGCTGATGGGTGACCCTGAGAGCAGCTGTCAGGAGCCCGGGGAGGGGACAAGCTCCCACCAAAGTGAGGGTCTGACTGCCCAGACACCTCAGGGGTGGTGAAACCCCGACGGCCCAGTGCCGGCGGTGGACAAAACCCACTCCAAGCCAGGCTGGCAGGACGCTGGCCTATGCTGGCCGGGGCGGTGTGCGGGGGGAAGCTGGCTTAAGCACACCTTGACCTTCCTGGCAGGGGAGGGATCCCTCCAGCTTGTCCGACACATCTCCTGCCAGCACCCGGTATTGAAAGCGCGGCGAGCTCGCGCGCGGAGGAGCCGGCATGAAAAGGCAGCTTAGGCATCTCCTGCTGCGAGAGATGGATTAGGGGCTTCGGGGAGGGCCGGGGGGACAGCGAGAGGCACAGCCGCCACGGCATGCCGTGGCCAGGCTCCGTGCCGGTGGCTGCTGGGCAAGAACGGGCACGGCCGGGCATGGTGCCACCGGCTACCGTCTCGTTGCATCCCGGTGGGAGAAGGGGGCAGCGGGCCAGGCCCGGTGGGGCAGGATGCTGGGGCGTCCCTAAAAAGGAGCATGGGAAGAGAGAGGGACTGTCCCGGCTCAGAGGGGGCCGGGCAGGCAGGGGGCTGGGGCACCCAGTGCTGGCAGGCCCGCTTCTCCTCTCGGCTCCGGACCCCCCACGGGTCCCCAAGGCATCCGCCGCCCGGTCCCTCAGCTGTCGCTGTCAGGAGGACGCGGTATTTTTAGAGCCGCCTGGGGACCGGTAGGTCAAGCGGTGACAAATTTTGCCCATGGAAGCTGGTGGTGCGAGGCAGGGGTGGCGGGAGGCTTTGTGACCCCGCCAGCCCCCGTGAGTTTCCCCTTTTGCTCTGATTTGGGGTCAGAAATGTCCCACTTGTCCCCGGGGAGGGAAGCCCCTGGCACTAGCAATGGGTCCTCATGGGATGGGAGGGGTCCGGCCACCTCAGCTCTGTCCCAGGGCCCCGTGCTGGCTCAGGGTCTGTGTTCCCGAGGAGGTGACAGCAATACCCCATGCAGGCGGCCCAGACCCCTGGGATCCCCCGCAGCACCAGCCCTGGTGTATGGGGTGGGGGTCGATGGCCCCGGTGGTGCCCGTGGTGGGGGTGCCCCACTGCACGGCAGGTGGGAGGGGATGGGGTGCCCCTGTGGCCCCCCATCCTGGGAACAGCTGTGCCCTGGCCGATGGCAGGAGACCCTGCCAGCACCGGGCATGTGACAGGAGGTGACAGAGCTGCCTGCTATTTATACCCGGCCCTCGTCAGGGCTGGGTGTGGGGACGCAAGTGAGCCCATGCCATGGGTGCAGGCTGGCCCTCAGGGTCCCCTGGGTGCCCGTCTGTCCTCGGGACCACCCAAATCCCCTCTGCAGGGTGGGGGGGCTGCAGCCACTCACAGCCACTCCAATTGCCCCCAGACCACAGGGTACACTGAGCCACCCCTGTGCCCAAAGGGGGCACAGAGCTGTCCCCCATGCCCCATGGGGGCACCAGGCTTTGCCCAAGGGGGACACTGAGCTGTCCCCATGGCTGATGGGGACATTGAGCTGTCCCTGTGCCTGATGGGGGCACTGAGCTGTGTCCGATGGGGACATTCAGCTGTCCCCATGCCTGATGGGGACATGAGCCACCCCTGTGCCTAAAGGGGCCACAGAGTTGTGCCCAATGGGGACACTGAGCTGTCCCTGTGCCCAAGGGTGGCACTGAACTGTCCCCATGCCTGATGGTGGCATGAAGCTGTGCCCAATAAGGACACTGAACTGTCCCCATGCCCCACAGGGGCACAGAGCTCTGCCCAAGGGGGACACTGAGATGTCCCTGTGCCCAGCCAGCAGGGCAGGGGAGGTTTGTCCCCCAGCAGGCACAGGTCCCCATCGGGCACACGTCCCCAGCAGCCATGGGCTGCCCTTGGTGCGGGGAGAAGCCAAGGGGGGGCCGTTCCTTCTGGGCCCCCATGGCTGCAGCCCCCACACAAAGCTGCTTTACATGAGAAGAGGGGCCCAGGGGCCGCAGCACCGGCCTCCGCCTCCCGGCCCGCAGAAAGGGGCCTCCTTCACTCCCGGTTCCCAGCCTCCCTCTGCTCGCACACGCACTCACACTCACACCCGTAGGTGCACACCGCACACGTACACGCTCAGGGTTGGGGGTCCCCTGGCCTGGGGACACTGTTCCCCTCAAGCACCTCAGGCAGAGAAGCCCAAGCCCTCCCAGGGCTGCCCCCCCAAAGCAGGCTCAGTGCCTGCCCCAGATTCCCGCTGCCACAGCTGGGCTCTGCTCACCCCTGTAGCACCAAGGGAAACTGAGGCAGGGAGTGAGGGGGCCTCGGGCAGCATCGAGGAGGGCACCCAGCCCCAGGATGGGAGGGGCCACCCCTCCTCCGCAGCTTAGCACCCCCAGGGTGTCAGGTCCTCCTCACCCCAAAGCCCAGGCAGGCAGGGCTGGGTGTCCCCCATCATTGGTACTGCTGAACATCAGCTTTGTGCATCCAGTGGGGTGGGGGGGGCTGTGTCAAGAAGGGGCATAAGCCACCAGGACATCTGGGTCCTGCTGGGGGAGCTGCCACTCCCCCCGGCGGGTGCCGGGCACCCACGCTCCGGGCCCTGGGGCTCATCCTGCCTGGCTCAAAACAGCTCCATCTCCCTGTGGGCCTACATCCCCCTCAGATCCCCCACGGTGGGTGAGGGTCCCATAGTGTGTGTGTGGGGGTCCCACTGCCCACCGGGGTGGAGCAGGAGCTCCCTCTCGTGGGCACAGCCCTGGCGCTGAGCAGGGCCCAGGGTGCCCACCCGGGACCCACGGGGGGGGTGGCTGCAGGACATGTGGATCCCTTCAACTGAGCCATCTACGGGGCTGCTCCATGCAGTGTGGCCAGGCTCCCCGGGCAGGGATCCTGGGTCCACCCTGCCTGCCTGGACCCGTCTGGGTGCTTTGGGAGGACGAGGGGTGAGACAGTCCCCTCCAAAAAACACAGTGGTAATTCCTGGAAGGAGAAAGGCTGCTCCCCTCCATGCCTCAGCTTCTCCACCCTCCATGGGGCTAAGCTGCAGGGCAGTCCTCGGGGCACAAGGAACCACAGGGACGTCAGCAGGGAGGGAGACCATCACCAGTGGAGGAAAGGCAGAGGCCTGGCAGCTCCAAACTGGCAGTTGCCACTCACCCAGGTGGGTGAGACCACAAACCTGATGCAGGACAAGACAGGTGATCCCCAGTGCTTAGGTATTTGGAGGGGAGCAGAGTAAAGCACCAACAGGCATGGCATCAACAGGACTTTCTTAATGCAATGAGGAGCAAACTCAAGCATGTTTGTGCCCAGCAAAAGGTCTCATAGCCACCCTGCGATGCAGAGGTCCCAACTCTCAACCACAAGGTCCTCCTCAGCACACAGGGTTGACTGCAGATGCATGAGGGAGCTCCACACAGGAGTTCTGGCAGTGCAGCCCAGCCTGCCACACTGCAGTAATAGATCCAGTCAGCTCTGCTACGAGCTACGCTGCCTAGCACAAAGCACAACCACCGCTTTGGCCGCCCCTGCATCTAACCCACAGCCCCACTGTGCAGGGCTTGCTGTCACAGGCATACACCTCATTGACAGGTTTGGTGGTGCACACGGAGGCACGGTCTGGTGAACGCGCTCCAGAAAGGCCCGTTTCCAAACTCCTCTCTCCTCACCCTGCCTCGACGAGGCAGCAGAGGGCAGCACGCAAGCAGGATTCAGGCAGCAAGGCTTCTGGTGAGAGAAAGAAAAGGAATGAATGGAGAGACAGATGGAATCCAGTTTTCCTGCTGTCAGGGATGGCAGAGAGACGGTGACACACGCTGCCACGCTCAGAGACAGCTGGTAACAGCTGTGGTGGTGGATGGAAAAGCAGGGCCTCGTCTGCCGCAAGCCCTGTGGGCTGCTGCAAGATGGATACCCCAAGCATCGCCTGGTGCATGCAGGCCCGGGGCGCTGCTCCTCTGCCACCACATACGGGGACTTGGCTATGCTTGTGCAAGCCAGGCACACGCCTCCCTGCTCAGGGGTAAAGAAAGGCCCCTGCAGCCTGGCCTGGCTGAAGGCCTGGGGTGGGAACAGGGCTACAGGCATGGCTCCAGCTGGCCCTGGGCACTGTGCTTCACCTCAGGGTTGGCTCCGAGCACCTCCGAGCTCAGGCTTTGTGCTGGGCACCATGGCCTACCTCAGGGCTGGCCCCAAGCCCCATCACCCGCCTCAGGGGTGGCCCCAGGCCCCCAGACTAGCTGGGCCAGGGGCCTTTCCCCACCGCCCGAGGGGTGCCTGGCTGCCCCGACCCCCCTTCCCAGCGCCCCTCAGTCCCCACTCCCGCCCGGCTCCTCTGAAGACACTGCGCACGCACCCCTCAGCAGCCAGCGTGACACGCGACGCACGCCAGGGGGCAGCAGCGAGTCCCTGCTCCTACTGGTTCCTACCGCCATCACTCAAGAGGCTGGGACAGCCCCATTGGTTCGGGCCGGGAGGGCGGGAAAGCTGAAGCAGGGCTCGCGCCCTCCCCTGTGCCCCAGGGTCGAGTGCTCGCCGCCTGACAACCCTGCGCATGCGCAGGCACGAGGTTGCGGGGAGCAGCTCGGGCGCCCCGTGCTACAGCAGCTCGCTTCCTCGTTGGTTGCCAGGGTGCGCGCGTCAGCGGGGAGTGGCGCATGCGCGCCGCGCACTCCGTTCCAAACCGCAGCGGGGCTCGGGGCGGGGAACAACCCGCTGCGGCCGAGGCTTAACGGTGCGGCCGCCGGTACCTGCTACCCTCCGCTCCCCCGGCAGCCGCCTATCAGCGGGCCGGCTCTCGCGCTGCTGCCCGTACCCGGCCCTTAGCAGCGAGCCACCAGCTTCCCGCCCGCGCTGCGTCCCGCCCGGTGACGCCGCCGTGAGGGCGGCCCCGCGCCGCCCACGTGAACTGCCCTGCCGCGCATGCGCGAAGGCGTCCGGCGCGGCGGGGGCGGGGCGGGCGCGCTGCCGCGGCGCGGGCGGTGCTGAGGGGAGGCGGCCGGAGGCGCGGGGCCGGACCGAGCCGAGCGAGGCGGCGGCGCAAGATGGCGGACAGGTTCTCCCGCTTCAACGAGGACAGGGACTTCCAGGTAACGGCCGCGCCGCGGGAGCGGGCGGGCCCCGACTCTACCCCGGGCGGCCGCGGCCCCCTCAGGCCGGGGCGGGCCTCCCCTCCCCTCCCCGGCAGTCCCCCCCTCCTCACGCCCGGCGGGGCTTTGTGTGCGGGCCCGGCGGCGGGTAACGACACAAAGGCGTGAACGCGGGGGGCCGGGGCGGGCTGTCAAGGTGACCCGCGGGAGGGAGGCAGCGGCCGGCGGCCTCGTAACGGCGGTGGGGTGGGGGGAGAGCGTCCCCGCGGACGGGGCCGGCGAGGGGTCCCCCCCGCTGAGGTAGCCCTCACCCGCAGGAGCGTGGGTTTTAGTGTTTGGGTTATTATTATTATTTTTTTTTTCCCCGGTCGTTTTATACGGTCTGTTAGGCCGGAGGCTGGGCGGGAGCGGCAGCCCGGCGGGATGGTTGGGGCCGCCGCTCGCCGCGGGGCTCACCTGCCCGGCGTGGCTCCCCGGCGGGGGGCTGCCCCCGGCCGAGGCATCCCCGTCTCCCAGTGTGTGCCAGCGACCCCCCTCGTGTGGAAAAGGCGTTTTACTTTCTCGTACCCCCCCCCCCGAAAACATTAGTATTTCAACGTAATTAACGCCACTGTTGCTGTTTTAAAGGGGATTTAAATAAACAATGGTGAAATTAATGTTGACTCATTAAGCTTAAACAATGACATTTTGTTTTCTGACTTCAGCCTGAGAAAGTCTCGAGGTTAGAAAGAAAAACAAAAGGAGTGAGAATAAATGCACCTCCAGAAGAGCTACTGATGAGCTTTTATGTGTGGTCCTTGTTTCGGGAGCCCGAAGTTGGAATAGTGCTTTTCACCCAAGCTCATGCTTTTCATCTAAATATTTGGGAGGGTTTTTTTATAGTTGCGGAGCTTGCGTAATTCTACTTAATGTAGCATTACAGTGGGATCCTGAAAAGAGTCAGGACATCCAGTAGTAATTAATTTACATTGTTCCTTCTGGATGTTTTAGGGGATGCACACTTCGTAAGTCTTTACTAAACTGTGTTAGAAACACACGAGAAAATACATATCAGTGTGGTTGACTGCACTGTTAGCATGACCTTATCTGTGGACTGTAGGTATGGCTTCCTAACACAGCCCTAAACACAGGGGCTGGTTTGCGTCGTTCATTTCCTTAAATGAAGAAATGAATCGTAATTAATACTGAGATGGTCTGATTCGGTTTTGAAGTTCCTGTTTCAGGAAGTGGAGGGAGCCAGATCTTGGGTTTGAAAATACATTTTTCGTAATAGTTTGATTTGGGAGGGGAGAGATGGGGAACCTAAAACAAGTCCGGGACTGCAGAATGTAGCTGAGAAATGGGTAAGCTCTGTAGTCATGCATTGCACAACTTGTTCACATGTGCCTTTTGCTCGGTGTCCTTGTTCTTGTCCCTTTGTGGGGCAACCTCTTTGCAAAAAAAATAATTGTAGCAGCAAAACCTGTTACTGTGTCATTGCTCTGGTCATGCAGGGAGAATGTGTAGTGATGTCAGAGAGGAAACAGGGCTCCATTACCCGATGCTGAAATCTTAAAAGCTGCTGAGCATGCTCAGAAACAATAACCCAGTCACAATCCTGTTTTCCCTTGACTTTAAGAAAGGGCACTATTTTTAATTGGGAGTTTATGCATGCCAAATATCAGGTTTCACTGTCTTTCCCATAGACTAGAGTAAAAAATAAAAAGGTAGGGTTTATTTTTATAGTAGGGTAACTTCTCTGTTCTTCCTGAAAATTTGCCAGTGAGAAGATATTTTATTTTGCGTGTTAAAGCTTCCTTCGAGGGAAGAGTGGAATCGGTCCCCTGGGAAGAACAGTTTGGAATTGGTTAAGGCTTGCAGAGGACTGAACGTGACAACAATGAGCTGTGAAAGAGCTGATTAGAGGGAGGCTGGGCCCAAGTATCTTGGCCAAGGTCGCACTGAATTGGTGGGAGCTCAAGCGCCTGTGCATGTACCCCTGACAGTTGGTCAGTCTAACAATTTTTCTGAAGTATATTGGTGGAGAAAGACTTTTTGAACCTTAGCTTTCCTCCTTCTTCATCAAAATCACTTTCAGAGAAGATTTTTGACTTTCTTCTCTATATTTAGATGGAGGTCACTTGAGATATAACACTGGCGTGGAATAAAGGAAATGGCTCACTATGATGTTTGCAGGTCTGCTGTGAAAGCTGTGCTGTGACTGTTGCTAAGCATAGGTAAAAATACGTCTGCCTTTAGCTTGCAGCTTTTGATCATCTCTATAAAATACTGGTCTCAAAACTACAGCAAAAATAACACACACTGTTAGTGTGAAGTCACAAATTCATATGTAGGCTCCCTTTGTAGGAGTGTTTCTGTCGGTGTTAAGAATGCCTTTTTCATGCAATTTCTAGCAGTTTTAATTCTAAGCTTCAGCAGATGAAATTTCTGTCCTTTGAGTATGACTACAAACGTGACCCTGTGTTACTGCTAGTCTGTTGAGACCCAAGTAGGCATGACAAAAGGGAGATGGTGCTCTAAAATTACACGGCTTGAAGCAGGGATGGATGCGGCATGGTGAGGGGGAGGGAGGCTGTAGAGATCCCTCGGATTTTGTTCTTGGGTGATCTACTTGTGATCTTCTTGACAATGTAAAAGGATGTGTTACTGTCTCGAGAGAGGAAGAGAAACAAAAGGTCAGGAGTAAAGTGTATGGGTCAAAGGAACCTTTTAGCTGTTTGGAAGAAAGGCAAATGCCTTGGGACTAGTGATGTGGCTAGTGGAAGAGAGTCACTGGATGGAAAAAAAAGCATTTTAGGGTTGTCTTTAATGTTATCAACCTTCTTTCTGGAAAGAAACTGGAAAGATTCTGGGTTTGGGAGGATTAGTTTGGCAAGAGTGCAAGCATTGATGTGGGCAGGGGAGAGATGAGGTTAGCAGAGGTGATATTCAGGTTTCTGAGTTTCTGATATGCTGGAGAGAAGTGGATTAAAGGTGAGAGAGCGGCTGAGAACTATTCTTTTCTCCCCTGTGCCTGTCTAAAGGAAGCCCAGTGCGATAGGGGAAGGCAGGAATGGAAACGTATGGGACTGGAGGGAAATGGGTTCAGGAAGGAAAGGACCTAAACCAGCTGAGAAAAAGAAGGTATAAATGGTCTGAAGTGCATAAAAAGGTGATGAGGGGAGAAGGATTGTTGAGCAGAGGGATCAGCTGAGCATTGGAGAAATAAGCAGCAGTGGGGTACCTTCCCATAACTGCAGCCAGAGTGATGCGATGGGTATAAAGAAAGCTGCAGAGGGAGTGGAGACACTATCACGGGGTTATAAGTAACCCTGTGGAAAAGAGTAGCTAGTATAAGGATAAGAAAGTCAGATATCCTTAAGGATAAAGATCATGGTATGGAGGGGGAGGAGAAAGATTATGTACTCAGAAATTCTGAGTTCTCTCTATGGTAGGGTGGAAGGAACCTCAAAGCCAAGGATGGTTTGAAAGCTGAAATTGCCAAAGGAGCAGGAACTGGCATTGGAGGATATAGCCACAATGAGGTGATTAAGCAGCTTTGGTTTTTTTTTTTTTTTATAGGATTGTCTTGCTTTTGCCATTCTGTGTAGCTTTAGAAGCTTAGATCCTCTTCTCTTTTTGCTGTATGCTCTCAAATCTTAGAAAAAACTCAGGGGAAAGCCCCTGGTTTTGACTGTATTTTGCAGGTGCTGAACTTGAGGGCAGCTGCAGTGAAAGGCATTTAGCTTTGCTCTGTCCATTAATTCTTGATCTTTCCCTGACCAGGGCAGCACAGCAGTTTGTTTGGGAGGCTTTGGGCAGTGAAATGAATTACTGAAGGAGGAAGGATATTACTGACCTTCCTTCTCTTTCCTCTCTCTAGGCTCTGAAATGGTAAGTTAAGTCTACTGAATTGCTTACCCGAATAAATCCCAACCTTTTTCCCTTTTCCATTGCTGGAGGGGTTATTTTTGAGTGGGCTGTGGACAAGCTTAGTCCTTCGGTTAAAAGATCGTACTACTTACCTGTCACAGGGATGCCTGTCAGTTGTCTGCTTCTGCTGTCTCCTTGATTAACTGGCTTCCCCATGGCAGAGACAAACTTGTGAACCGTTGTTACTTCAAGTAGTTATGAATGATAGCTGTTGACTATGCTAACAGAGTATTTTAAAAGCATTACTGAAAGCTGTGTGTATATGTGAGACTGCTGCAATGAGTAAATATATCTTTTAGTGTTATTTTTGTAATTGCAATAGTTTTATTCTTTAGATTAATGAACTCAAAGAATGAATACTGGGGATGTCTCCATATTGCTGAAGTCCAGTGGAGCTCCCAGATACTCACAGATGTTGAGAAAACGTTTTCTTGCTATATCTTTCTGCTTTTCATTGTTGAAGCAGAAATATTACGAGCCATATGTGTATATGTGTACAATAATTTCCTCTTCCTACGTACATTGCACTTACTTGCATCATTAGCCAGACGGAACACAAACTGTTCTGTCTCTTGTTTTTTTAATTTGTTGTATAGTCTGTATAATAGAATAACACTTCCACCAAGCAGAAGTGTCTGGTTTTCCAAACTGAGTTGAAATATGGCCAGTCTGAACTTCAGTTCTGGTATTCTTGCTTATGCCAGGAAGGTAGGCTGTCGTCTCCCCCCCCCAAGGATTTGAAGAGCTAACCAAGCACATCGCTGTTACTGGCTGGTCTGTGCTTCTAGTTCTGCTGCTTCCAGCAAGTTGAGCTGAACGCTGATGGCATGGGGATTTTATGCTTTTTAATTGGCAGAATGTCAGGGATAAGTTTTGTTCCCAAGCAGCTTAGGCAGTCCGGCTTACTGGACATCTGGGCTGACAGCATGGAGTTTTAAAATCTGTCCTTCTAATGAGTGCGTCTTGTCAGTGGCTTCAACTTCAATTCATTTCTTAGGTGCTGCCTAAGGCAAACATATTTGATTTTTATATCCTTCAGCAGGGCATGACTGCTCGTGGGTTTTGTGGCAAAGTAAGTTGATGGCTTTTCTCTGTGCTGCAAGGAAATAAAAAGGTCATTTTCTTTTGCCTACTTGTACTAATTGGGAGAAGAAAAACTTAATGTGAGGGAACAAGGATTGGAGTCTCTGCAAAATATGCTATCCTGAGCTTCAATTGATACAAGATCCTGGTGTGTGAATTTGCCTTTGACAAACATAGCTGAAAGCAGTCCAGGAGGTAGCCTTTTCCATGGCGTGTTTTCTAATTTAAGAATTGATCTTAGATTTTCTAAAATCTATTAGTATTGTTTAGAGATCCTCATTTGTCATTAGATGAGGTTTATATTTCTGGTATGGGCACAGCACAGGAAGAATACTGCTCTTACCTCCATGGCAAGACATGCTTACCTCTCAGTTGAGCAAAGCAGGAACATCAGAACTCTGATTTTTTGCCTGCCTGTGTGAGCATGGAAGGGAGGGGAAGACTAGGGGAAGATGAGTTATAAAGTAAATGGAGTAGTATTGGTTTAATTTTTAGAAGATCACAGGAGAATCTGAACTTCAATGTGAATTTTTGGTACTTGTGTGGTAAATTAATTTTATACAGACATTCTTTCCTGTCTTGGTCGTACCTTTCCCTACTCTGTGTTTTGTCGCTTCTGTTCTCTCCTCTCGTCCGGTGATGTTGTCTGTTGCCGTGGTTAACTGGATAGGAAACACTTTATTCTAGAGTCCCACAAACCATGTCTAAGCTATCTCAGCTTCTTCTGAGTCACCCCCTCTGAAACAAAACCAAACCCTCCTAACTAGTCTCCTAACACCTGCTATGTGGGGATGTAGAGCTTTAGGAGTTCATCCGATGAAAAAGCAGTATTGCAGTTCTTGGTCAACTTTTCCTCAGCTGACATATGCTTTGCTCCTACCATACAGTTTTAAACCTGTAGTAATTTTTGGTACTTTCCACCTTCAAGCAGCTCTATGAGCAATTAATTCATTTGAGATTTTAGCCATTCACAGTTTTCAAGCCAGAAGTTGATATTAGGATGTATGCTTTAAATATCCAGGTATCCCTTAGCCTTCAGTTTCCATCATTTGACCCAGTTTTGAGTCCAGGAATTAGAGTTTGGTTACAGTATCTCTTTCTCTTGAAGACAAGTGGTGATGGTGAAGGTTTTTCCTTTGTAGATTGTTCTGGTAGTTTGGCCACTGAAAGTGTGTTTTCCTTTATTTTTCTTCTAGATTTTTCTATTTTCAGCTTTTAGCTGTTGTTTCTTGTTATGTCCTTCTCTACTATGCCAAAGCACACATCACTACACTGTCTCGTCTTATGTAAGGGCATATATAGCATTTCTGTCTTAGTCCTAGCCTGTTCTGAGAGCCTTAACGGTCTGATCTCTCAATTCCCTTATTGCAGGGCATTTTGCTTTTCCCTTTGCATTGTTATGGCTTTCTGCATCTTAAAATTTTCCACATTTATGACTATAAGACTTGCATAGAGGAGTCTGGAATAGACTCCATCTGTATAATATACAGAGATAAACTCTTTTTTACTACTTTATTCTTATTTGATGTTCCTTTGTTACACACCTTTGGACTGTATTTTTATCCTTTTTGCTACCATATTGCATGAAGAAGTTTTAACTTGGATTTCTTTTGCCTGCTTGGGTGCAGCCCTGTGCTGCAGGTGTGTTTGTACAGGGCTCTGTGAAAACAGACTTTGTGTTAGTGAGTTCAGGCCAGTGTTATATGGGTCAGATTGCTCTGTACAAACACATCATCCACATTGCCGCTTACTATTTGTTGGGCTTCGCGACCTGCAAACTGAGCTGGCAGTTGCTCTATTTCTTCTCTGGTCATTGATAAAAAGTTGAATGGTACCGAGTCTTGTGGAACAAGTTAGGAGTTTGAATCCAGTTAACGTGCTCCTGAGTGAGGTTTTCTGTGATGTTTTGGTTTAGAAACAATCCTTTATCAAGTCAAACACCATATTGAGGGAGAAAAAAGAAGAAAGACTGTACTATGAAAGCTTGAAAGTTTGTGGTGGTAAATAAATTATACCCTAGATATTAAATGACTAGCACCCTGTCCCATCAGGGTATTTTCTCTTTCTCTTGTTTCAAAGTCCTTGTTAGTCATGAAGACGCGGGTGCTGGAAGCTGCAGCATCTTCTGCATCGAGGTATGTTAAGAAATGGCTAAGAGAAAATTGGGTGAGTGAGACCAATGCTAATACTCTTTGGTACAGTTGCTGGAAGCATTGAAGAACTGAACAGTATCCCTCATGTGCTGGAACAGATTTATAGCTGGCGTTGGTAGCGGCAGAAGGAATCTGAAAGACATTAAATTGTTCTTGTTTGGTGCCAAAGTATGCAAAGCATAGTGAAGCGGGGACCTGCCTCTGGCTTCCACTCCTTTTTGTACAAGCTGTTTATCTCTGAACTGTAGAACATGTTTTTAATTGGATAGCTCTAACTAGGTATTTATATGCACATTTTCCCCATTTAAAGCTCTTGACCTATAAGTAGTCTTGAATGTGTTCTGGCGGGTGTTTTTATATTGTTTTTGGACTTAACAGGTAGAATTTTGCCATCAAAACTAACTTTTAGTTTGGTAAACAAAAGGTGCCATCAACTTCTCAACGTGTAATTACAAGGTGCTTCTTGCAAAAGTTGCCAATTTAAATTCATATCCAAATCTTAAGTGATTACTTTTGTTGTATTGACTTGACAGGATTTTCATTTTAAGTACTTTCAAAATAATTGATGTGCATGTTTGCCTACAATGAGGTTTTGCTGCAGCTTTCACAAGATGTTGACTGTAAATATTAAGCTATTTTGGTGGGTGTGAAGATGTGCAGTGTCCATACTTACCCTCTTGTATTGCTTATTTACAGGGAAGAGACTGGGAAGGTGACTTATAACACACAGAAAGCTATGAGAATGCTAGCTGCTGTTTGTGAATGCTTTACCTCTATGTTGCTAGGAAAGGATAACTGAATTTTTTTGCGTCTTTACAGTCACTACAGGGAACAACAGGGAAAAGGATGGTTTTGTTCTGGGAAGCATTAACAAAGGCTTTCCAGGTACCAGTACAAAGTTGCTTTTGTATTACTTTTTATAGTTTTTAGAAACCACATGGCCTTTAAAATTATCCAAGAAAGCTTCCAGTGTGAGCAGGGTTGGATGGAGTCATCTTCTAGGTGCATATTGGTCTTAAAAATGTATTTTCTTCTGGGCACGTAATGAATATTCAAGAAACACTCCTAAGCTGTGCTTTCCTGGAGTTGTTTTTGAATTCTCTGGATGGATTTCTAAACATCAACACGGTTGTCTGCATCAATTACGTTTTGGAGATCTTCCATCCTATAGAGTCATCAGGTCCTGCTTAGCTTAAAAGGGCAGCATAAATTACTGTCTGAGATCTGTAGTCAGCGTACACAGGGCAATACGGATCTTGCGGAGGAATTATAAGCCCGTTACGTTTTGATTGTGTGTAATAAACAGTTGATTAGTTATGGTGAGCTGGATTTGGTTTTACCACTTTCCCTCTCCCATCTATGTTGGCTGAAATTTACTGAAGAAGTCAGCAGATGATGTAGTTGATAGAGCCCCACAAATAAACAAAGTAAGAGGTAGTACTAGCAGACCTTGTCAGTTATGCCTTTCATATCTGACCTTGCCTGGAGTTGGTTTTTCTTCTCTCTCTGTCCCACATATAACCCTATAACTGTGCCTGGTGGTATGTGTTGCCTTCAGGCAGTGTGGGGAGAGGTGGGTTGGTCGAGCTTGGGGCTGTGCAAAACTGGAAGGTCTGGTAACAACAGCTGACCAAGCTGGAAGAATTTTTAAAGAGAGAACTGGACATGGAATGCAACACAAAATGAAATAAATGTTGATTATGGTCTGCTGAAATTCCTAGTCTTTGGGTTAGGCAAGAGCCTGGTGCTATGTCAGGTCCTTGCGGAGTGAGTCTTGTGCCTGTCTCTTGGCTACTGTGCTGGTGCTGGACTAGCAACATTGACGCAGGTGTCCTGGATGTGGAGTGCTTGCAAGGGTTGTGCTAGGAGCCATCGTTGGAAAAAGCCAATGGACGTTAAGGTGCCTTGTCCTCCTAAAGGTCTTGTAACTGCTCAATCTCCTCCTTTAAAAAAGAAAATTTTAAATTTATTAGGATATTTGCTTCTGGAATCAGTGAGTCTCCCCCCCCCCCCTCGGACCTTGATCTGTGAAGGTGCCATATGTGTGCAGGCAGCAATGATTGTGGAGAGGTGGCATTTGCTCACTTGTGTTCAGATGCTGCTTCAGTTTCCTGTGCTCAAACGTTGAGACCTTGCATCTGTGCTGACCCGTCCTGGGACGGCTGCAGGAAATGTCAGCTGTGCTTTCCAGTTGCGGGAGCAGAAAGTGGAGGGCACTGCAAAATATTCTGTGATTTGTAGCTAACACGGTCTGCCTTGGCTTTATCTACAGTAGAAAATAGCCTTTTTTGTGGGTACTCATTTCTCTTTTTTGATATTCCCAGTGTCTCAGCTGCTGGTTTGCAGCCTAATGCCTTCAGAGCTTTCAGGAATGGGGACTGGGCTTGGTTAAATGTTTTAAAGTGGCACTTGTGGGTAACAACCCTGAATTTTATGGCTTGACTTAGTATTTTGGGGAGTTTAAGGTTTATTGATTGAATTGATGGGTAAATAGAATATGCACAAGTGGTGCTGACTTGCTTTAGTGTTTTAAAATTCCATTTTCTAAAGTAAATGCAGTATAAATGTTATTTTTTGAGTCTCTTCCTGATATTCTACCAGTGTAAAACTAATTTTTGAATATCTAAGGAGCACACTGTGCTCTTTTCAAGTGCAGTTAAGCAATCATGATCACGCTGTGCTCTTTTCCAGTGCATTTAAGAAATAATGATGGTGAGTATAGTGAGACGTTTCTGCAAAATCACTTTCTTTAGGTTGTTATCTGCATGGTCACGGGAACAGGCATTTCTGTGCACCTTCCTAAGCTGGTCCTGAAATTCAGTGTGGACATAAATAGTTTCTGCTTTGACATCTCAGCAACTGCATTCTGCATGTTCCCTCTGCAGTCATCACTGATTTTGGTGCTCTTAGGCATAGGTTTTATGCTGGAGTCATCTTATTTTACTCTGTTCACACTGTCGAAGACGTTGTCCCTGTGACTTGTGGAGCAGGCAGCATTTTCCCCAGGTATTCTCATTCTAGGCTCTTCGTATCTGATTTCTGTTGGTTTTTGTAACTTACATCATCTTCCTTCATATTAATAATAATGTTCATGTAACTGAGCTCTCTTGTTGAGCAGTAACTGAAAGGACAGCTGAATGAAGACGTTCTGAAAGAAGACCATTGCTTTCACGTCTCCATTATACTATTCTTCTCCCGTCTCTGCATGAGAGCTGTGTTTCAAAGTTTGGCTTAGCTACTGAAATGTAGACTACCACTTTTACTTTTCTTTTGAAATAATACATAGATAACTTAGGGCTGTTCATAAAAGAAACCACTAATTCATGTCAGGAACGTGCACTATATGGAATGTATTCTGCATGTTGACATCTTAATATCCTCTGTGCTTGGACAGATTGTAAAGAGCAGTCCAGTAATTAATATCCAGGGAGGTCTAATAGCCTTGAAGCAGCTGAAGTGACTCATAGTTCTTTCCCCCTTGTGTTGATGATGCTGTAGGTGACTTAGAAAATGCAGCATTCGGAAGTCAGGTTTGGTTTTGGATACACCATTTTGGGGGAGTGAGAGGGAAGGAGAGAGAGCATATTTTTCTTCTGCCTTGTAGTTTTCTTCTGCCTGTGAAGATGCTTTTAAAAGGTTCCTCCACCCAGCCCAGTGATATCTGTGTGTCCTTAGATGCTTTGTCTTTGCCCACCTTGATGAAAAGGTGCCTCATGTAGGGGAGAGAATTAATTCTGTGATACTAAACTTACTCTGATAAATGGGCTTAAATCAACAATTCATTTCACTTGCATTGAGTCATTTAATGGCAACAATTCTTGCCACTAGAGATTTTGGGATGAAAGTGTGATTAAGGTCTTAAATTTTTTTTTTTTTAATGATACTGACTATGTCTCACTGGTACAATGTTTGGGACCTTATAAGTAAGAAAGAAAGAAACAGTGGTACTCTTTTCCGTTAGCTATTTAACTTGAATTGTTTCAGAAAATGGCATTTGTTGGGCCAGAGCTCTGAAGTATTTACAATGTAAATAAGGGAGAATAGGGGTCTAAAATCCTGCATGGAGGCAGCTTTTGTTAGTTGATTTTTCAAATGCTGTATTTATAACTCAGCAGTTAAATGTGTGAGGGCTCTAAGACATAAGGTTTGGTGAAGAGCTTCATGCAAAGATCAAACAATGAGAAAGTGGAGGAGAGAGGAGAGGACACTTGACTGTGAGTAACTAAAATAGGTACTTAGCCAAAGTTGGGATGATATTACACAAAAAATTACAGGACACAAACAGATTGACTCCTGGAGGTGAATGCAACAAGGAAATTAAATGGTGTGCGTGGTGTATAATGAGGAATGTTTAGACGTTGAAGGCTTGTCCTTGCTTCTCATCCAAGCAGTAAAATATATTGAATTTCAGTACGCTTGTAGAGAAGCACCTAGTGTCAGAGTGCTTGCTGTAGCGCAAAGTGATAGCAATAAATTATGTTTAAGTGGAAGCCTCTCATCTTATTTGCTCTGCTGTTTTAGGATGGAGGTAGCATCTGTAAGAAAGTGATATAAGCAGTGCAACACATCTTGTTTTACAAAGCAGAAGTGAGGAAGCCTGATACAGGCAGCTCTAAAATGGAGGGGCAGAGGATGAGAGGGAGAAGGGCACTGCATGCAGCCCTGAAATCCTTGTCCACGGGGGTAGGTGGAAACCTTGTCATTAGCAAGCAGGGCCAGGATTTTACTGTATCTCTATACTAGTCATACAGGGAAGAAGGTTTGGGAATAGGTTTTGAATAGTGCTGGTTTTAATGCAGCTGTTATTTTATGGCCTGGTATCCATTTTGTAGGGATTGAATTCTTTTCACTTAAAGGTTTCCTCGGAAGAGGGAAGCATCCCTTAAGTCCACAGAAGACACAGATCAAAATAATATTAAAATGTGGTCTGTGCTTACAGTTCATGTTTGCCAGAAATTTAGTTTATTCTCAACAGATTCAACATTTAGGGTTTAAATAATTGTTAGATTTAAATGTTAAAGTATTTTGTCTTCCTCTGATTCATTGTCTTAAGATACAGCAAAACAGAAATGTTATACAGATCCATTTGATGTGCTAGGTTGAAGAATTGGAAAAGAAGGAAAACAGATGGAATTCCCCCCAACTTGTTCCTTAGCCAGCTCCAGGGATGAGGAGGCAAAGGGACAGACTGTGCTGCCTCTAGCCCCACAGAGTCCCAGCTCCGAAAGGCTGTGATCACCACGATGGCAGACAACATCACCTTAACAAGCAGTTTCTTGTGGCCTCAGAAGCAAGAACCATTTTTCTTCTTGCTTGTTAGGCACTGTGAGGTTGAATAGGCTCAGAAATTTGACCTCAGTATGACTGTTGAATTATCCTCTTGCTTTTTTCCAGGGTGAGTTACTTTATGGTGGAAGGGAAATTTTTCCTTTATCATTTGTTTTAAGTATTGATAATTAAAGAACAGTCTCTGTGATGAGTATTGATTTCAGTTCAGTTTGGACACTTTGTTATTCTGATGCCTTTAATTACCAAGCCTGTAACAGCCAAGTTCCTAATATAGCGAGCAGTTTGTCAGCATCCCACCAAGCCTTGTTCCTGTGTGCTCAGGTGGCATTTGCATACCCAGGAGTTCAAGATGATGGGAAGCACCCTGCCTCTTTTGTAAGCTCTAGTATTAGTATTGCTGTTTGTAAAAACAAGCAACCCCTTCCCACTCCCATTACCAGTAACAAAAAAACCCAAAGTAGATATCAAGTAGATAATAAATCCCCAAGTATATAAAGTGGATAATAGTGGGATCACTAGAACTTAGAGAGAATGGCTTTATTTGCTTTCTGACTTCTTTACATTTGGCTGTGACATACTGAGTGTTCAGTTTTTTGCATGGCTTTTGGGAGGAGACATTGTTTTTCAGCACAGAAAAATCGAGTTGTAAAGCCTCAAATCAGCAAGGCATGCTTTCAAACTGGAATTGACCCTTGCCTTTGTAAAAACAATTTTAACTGTCTTGGCAGGCAGTGCGCCGAAGGAGACGGTGAGTAGGCAGAAATATTTTGCCAACTCCAGGTAATTTAGTTGGCATATTCTGAGCTATCTGCAGGCAGCAAATCACATTGTGAAATTAGGCAGGGGGGAAGTATGTCTTTGTTTTTGCTGAGAGTGTTTCAAGGGTTTGTTAACTAGATGTTACGTGGATTTAATTTTTTTATATGTGAAGTTTTAGTAGTGTGTTTTCGCTAGCGTTTAGCAGTCAACAGTGCAATTCATTAACAGCGTGTGCACTCTTGACTGCTTTTATTCTGTTGGGCGCTACTTATTGGGAGGCTGGGCTGTGTCATCCTGCCATTGAGGCAGGTTTCATGTTGTCTTCTCCCTGCTGGGCTCCCTGACTTCACAGCGCACACATGTACAGTCTGTACATCTACACTGTGCCTGTCTCCAAGACTTACTAGCGTTTTTAAGCAGCTCGATGACTGCATGTGCATGGTAAGTTTGCCTTCAGCTTGCTCCTTGAAGGCTGTCCAAAAAAAATGGATGGAAGTGGATTGCTGCCTGCAGATTAAGCCCCAAATTTGCTCTGGAGAGGCTGTGGGAAAGAAGACTGCTGGGAGCAGAGCGTGGCCTGGGCGAATTATCACTGTGGACTGCAGATGATGTATAGGCTGGCGGTTGGGGCACCAGCATCAAAGCACGTTCTCTTGGCAACAGGTTTTTGTCAAGATGGTCTCTTGCAGATTTGCATCACTAGATATGAACACTCGTTCCAGAGGGTTTTTGGAGACTGGTGCCTGGCTTGTAAAATTCCAACAAGCAGTCCGTTACAACTGTAATTTGCTCTTTCCCATGCTGGCTTTCATTAAAATTCTTGCAGAAGGAAGAGTTGGTGTTGGTAGAAAGGAGGAGAGTGACAACATGTTTCTCTTGGCAGTGGTGCTAGGTGCTCCTGCTCAAAGTAATTGCAGAGCTGGGATGCAAATGAAAACCACCAGGTGTTTGGTGTTCACTGAGCAGCCAGCAGGATTTCAGTGGCACTGCAGAGCCTGGGAAAGGAATAGGGGATGACAGCCAAGGCCTTAGCACCTCCTGGGATTTCACAGGGCTGTGATGCTGAGCAGTGCCCAGGGAACCTAGGAGAGCCCATGAAAACAGCCCCCTTCAGTGGCTTTTGTGCTAATCTCAGCTGCAGGCATCTCTCCTGTTTGCTTTTGAGTTTGCAGCTAGAAAGTCAGATTTTTTTTTTTTTTCCCTTTCCAGGCATGCTCTAGTGATGGTGGATGTTAGTGCTACATCATAGACCTACTGAATGGCCAGAAATGGTTCACTGTGTTTGCAATTGCAGGAATTTGAGTTTCAGAAACCTCTGAATTTACAACAGAGATGTTTTGTTTTGTTTTTTTCCCCTGAAATGGCCATTCGCACTGATGGTGTTCCAGCACCAACAATTATTCTGGAGGACAGAGACTGCCATTTGCCTTCCTAGCTCATGAACCCTGTATGCTTAATATCCAGGCAAAAGCATGCAAAGATTGAGTTTTGCTGTAGCGGATGCTTGAGGAGGATTGCTCGACTCTAGTCTCTACTCTAGTGGCTGTCATTTGTGTGTTGTACTGTGCTTACGTGGGACTGTTGGGTAGGGGAGAGGTTGCCCTGTTCAGAAATCAGCAATCTTTAAGTGTGCATGGTATATGTTGATGGAGGCTGGGCTCAGTACACCATAATAACAATCCTATTTAATTTTCCTATCTACTTTAATTATTATACATGACCAAGCTGTAGGACTAAAGATGTTTCAGGGAGTTGCTCCAAGAGTGTAAGGAAGCAACGTGCTTGTGTTTATCATTCTTCGTGGCCTTTTCTTTGCTGTGTGAGTATCTGCACACTTTATTAGTACACTTCCTTGTGTATCTCTTGGTCTGTCTCTTTCCTCAAATGTGTTCCTCAGTCCTGTTGTTTTTTGTGTAGCAGTTTTAGGTACTGTGCTCACAAATGCTTTAAGCTGGTACGCCTGGAATAAGCAGTTCTGCGCGTGCATCCCGGCATTCTTTGTGCCAACATATGTGCTTGTGTGGCCACGTGGTCAGCTGTGTTGGGAGACTGCTTGGTTTTGAAACTAATGGCTTTTTTGAGTGTTGGAGGATCACTTCTACTAATAGTTCACTGTGCAGCTGCCTAGATTCAAGGAAGGGGCTGCTCCAGAACATGCACAAGTGCTTTGGGCACAGGGAGAGGTTTTGTTTGGTACCACTGTGGGGTTTTGTTGGTTT
Source organism: Haliaeetus albicilla (assembly GCF_947461875.1). NCBI lineage: Eukaryota > Metazoa > Chordata > Aves > Accipitriformes > Accipitridae > Haliaeetus > Haliaeetus albicilla. The sequence goes on along the minus strand of NC_091489.1, from coordinate 5,682,641 downwards.
AAGGTGTGTGAAATTACGTGTATGCCTCAAGCAATTTGGATTTCCTGCTGCAAGGAAAGCCTTACTCTTCTTTAAAAGAGAAAAGACAACAAAACCCCCCTTTGTTGTGGTGGGGTCAGTTCCTTCTGCTTCTTGTCCTGTGTGATTTTTAAGGCCAGCACTGGTGCTTATGGTCAGTGTTTTCACAGACTTTCTAGAGAAAAAACCCAAAAGTATTGTCATCGTAAACATTTGATATTTTGCCAACTTCCATAGTTTATGATTATCATCAAATTGGCTTAGTTAGTTTTTAGAAGAATTTTTGTTTTATTCTTGTAGCCTATATACTGAATTGAGCTTGTATTTAATAAGTTCATTTTTTAGCAAAATTATATAAAATATAACACTGTATACAAACTGGAATCTTGAAACTAGACTGTTGGAAATGTGTTCTCTGCTGTAGAGCTAACCCTCCTTTTCTTTTACAGGGCAATCACTTTGATCAATATGAAGAAGGGCACCTGGAGATAGAGCAAGCATCTCTAGACAAGCCTATAGAATCGGTAAGATACATACTTATCAGCATCATCAACCCACCAAAAATTAGGCCGTGATCGGATGGTACGTGACGTGAATGCAGTCAAATTTGATAGTAGTGGGCATCTTTTTGTCAGTACAGGGTTAATTTTTGTGGTAAATTGCATGCTGAGATTAAGTGGGCCTGGAATTTAATCTTTAAGTAGTTCTCCTAAAACAGCAGGTGACTTTAAATTTTAGTTCAACATGGTATTTCAGAAATTATTCAAAATAATACATTCATTCATAGATATTTATTTTGTTAAGTTTTTGTACTTTTCTTTGAAGAATCAGTTTAATTCATATGCGAACCTGATGGAATAGTGTAGTAAAATGTATTTTGATCCTTTTTTTAGTTTGTATTTTTGGAAAACTACTGGTGTGTTGAAGTGTTAGAATGACATCTGGCAGTACAGAAACATGGATGCATTACAGTATTAGTATAGCAGTCCTTCCCCATGAATCTGAAACTGTGCTGTGAGTTTCTGTAAAGTATTGCTTTACTTTGAATTAGGTGTGGAGAGTACAGCCATAAGATGGGGAAAAATTAAGTTTTGTTTAGTTTTACCTTTTTAAGCTTTTTGGAGCTTTTTAATTTTTCTCTTTGCAAAGCATCTTCTGTTAGCGTTAGGCACAATTAGCTTGTTCAGCCTAAACTGGACCTAAGTTTGGCACTTAGCTTTAGCTAAGTTTCATTTGCAGTTTCAGTACGAGAGGAAGAAAACTTGTAGTGAATAAATGAGGATCACTTAGTGCTGTTCTGATTAAGACTAGATTTTTGTTAAGAAAGTACTTGTCAAGTGTTTCTTTTCCCTATTGATAATTTAAGTTCTCTGTTAAAGTTTCTTCACGTTAATTTGCACTTAGAAGAAACCTAGTGTTAGCAAAAGATCAATATATATTTTTCATTCATGTGTAGGTTGGTGTTGTGTGTGTTTTGTGTGCGTGTTAGATGTTTACAAAAAATTTACACAACTTGGGGTGTTCGACATTTTTCTTCCGCAGCAGTTGGCCCATATTAGCTAAGCAGCCATGATCTGGTTTGTATTGCACGGTCTGCCTTTTTTAATTTCTTCTCTAGGGTTTCCTTTCCCCCTTCTTATTTCTGTTCTTCTGGTCCAGTGAACACTGCATATAGTACCTACTGTCTTAATGTGCTGGCATGATGCTAGATTTAGGCATGGCAGTAATTGATGACGCATGAGATAATGCTGCAGAGATGGGAATTCGTATTCGATGTTCTCCTGAATACTTCAATCTTACGTTGTGATGTGGGGATTTTAATTAAAATGCCAAGCTTGTTTCCTTATGTAAATACAATGAGAAATGCTCGTTGGTAGACTACTCTGTGCCACGCTGGAAATTAGCATTTCAAAATAATTCAAATACTACTTACAGACTAGACTGGTTACCTGACTTCTAAAAGTGTTTTCCCAAACAGAGGAGTAGAAGTGGTCGCAGATTAGATCTCTTTGGTGTTCTGAAGGGAGTGATGCCTACAGAAGTATGTAAAACATGAACAAGTACACTGAACCCAACAACATGGGCACGCGGGCTCACAGTGCAGCTTGGATCATCTGCAGATGTAATACTCTGTTGCAGTTTGATTAATGTTGAACTGCAGCAGAAAAATTAAATTCAATTACAGCTTTTATATTTTATTCATATTTATATATGTATCACTATCCAAATACTGGGACATTATTAATCTTTACAGCTTTTTAGTAGGTTTTAATAACTACAGTTCAGCCTAATGGTTAAATTTGAAAACAGTTTGATGGAGAGGGCAAGAGAATGGCTTACTGCTTTGGGACGTGAGTTAAAACCTCAAATTGTTCTGACTTTAAAATCGTGTGTTTCACTCTTCTTTTGTCTGTAATAAGAGAAACAAGCATTTGAGGTGTAAAACCCCTAGCCTGAGACATGAAAATCTTGGAAGGAGTCACAGAACTGAGTAAATGTATGTTCTGCATTACTCTTGAGCTGGCTTCATGTGCTAGTCCCAAAATTCAAAAGCTGACTGCTGCACAGGGTGTTTTTTTGGTCTCGTAAACAAGTCTGGTGTCAGAAACTGCAGTCAGAAACAAACTGGTCACTTTTAAGGTTAATCTTCACGTGGTCTTCATTAAATACACTGTTGATTCTTAAAAGAAATTCTGTAGCTGAGAAGCATAAATAATTTTGTCAAGTTTCCTGATGCTTGTGAAAATGATTTTGCTTCCACACTATTAATGACCTGTGTGCTTTTTAAATTGGCAAATTACACACCTTAAAATAAGGGATGGTTTTCTTGTCAGAGTTTAGTGGTGCACCTCTCCTGCAAGAGTTTTCACTAGGAAAGAGGTGTTCATACTGCTTTTTCTACCTTCTTCTATTTTATGCTGTTTGCTCACCCAGAAGTGGATAACATCCCTGAACTGAAATTGAGAGGGAAGGAGTAAGGACAAGTCTATAATCTGCAGATACCACACATCTAAATATTTGAATATTAACAAATTGTTTTGTAATCCTTAACCAGTTCTCTGTTAGCAATTCAACTGACCTTTAAAAAGGAGTCTGCTCAGAGTAATGAGTAAGAGCCTGTGTTTCACATTGTGGAAATAGTCTGGATGACAAATGTCTTTGTGCGAGGAAGGTTGTTTATAACAATAGCAGATCAAAGCACTTTCTAGTCAAAAATTTAAAGTATGGTTATTCTACAGACTGAAGAGTGGATTAAGTATATTCTCTTAAATGTGCTTCTTGCAGCTTCTCACATCATCTTAGTAATATGAAAATGCTTTAAAGACTAAAGGTTGCTTGCATTTGGAAATCCCAGGGGGCAGTGGGTTTCACTTAAAGTATACGTTTGACAATCACTGCTGAAGTGAGATCCATCTCTGCAGCATTATCTGTTGAGAGGTGCTGACTGTACTGCTACAGCATGCAACTCAAAGGTGGCTGGAAAAATAGGTTTGGGAGTCTACAGATCATTACAATGTTGAAATGTGTCCTCAATTAGTGTACTAGTATTTTTGTTCCTGTGGAAATCCTGCTGTGTACAGCTTGTTTAGGCCAAAGATGTCTGGACTGAAACATGCGACTATAACCAAAGTACATTTATGGAAAATAGAGCTGACATGAGCTAGTGGATGTATGTAGCCTAAATGAGAAGCCAGCTATTTTCCATTACTAAATTGAAGAAAACATTTCATATCAATGGACTCTTCATAGCTGCAAATACTGATTTTTTTTTTTTTTTTTTCCAATTACTTCCTCCCCCCCCCCCCTCCCCCCCCGCCCAAGTAACAATTTTTTTGTTCTGGTTTGAAAGATGCTGCACTTAACGCTGGCTGTTCACGTCACTGGAGCCACTGGTGTCTAGTGTCCTTGAAAAATCAGAGCACTTAACCCTTTTTTAAATTCAAGAAGCTGCATGCATTTGTTTTAAAATATTTTAAGTGCGCTGAGTTCAGGTACTTGAATGGGAAGTCACAAAGTATTGCAGCTTTAATAGAATCCAGATTTTCTTCATGCTAATTCCTTATTTCTACTTGTTTACTGAATCTTGTTGCTGTGAATTTATGGTTTTCTTTGTCCCGCAGTACAGGTCAAGTAGGAGATAGCAATATACCCTTAGAGCCTACGCAAGAAAGCAGCCCTTTCCCCATGCAGGCAGTATGCAGAGTGTCAGGAATTCAAACCAAGCTGTTGCCGTTGCAGGTTGGAGGCCAGGCTGCATATCCCCCACTTATTCTGGAGCTTGTTAGTTTGTCCTTGTCATAACTAACAAATGTCCTTTTCCCCCCTGCCCTCTCTAATTCTGCTCAGTTACACAAGGAGGTCCTTGAACTACACAAGGTTTCAGGCTTCAGTTGGTAGTTGTTTGATGATCACAGGCTATTGTAGATGACTGTATGAGCTGAAGCTGGGTTTTGTCGCACTGTATATCTGTACAGATCTGTGGACTCCACTAGTTCCAAAGTGTAATTTGATGAGGCTGCTGATTTGACATTTAGCAGTAGCCATATGTGGACAGCGCTATAAATAATGTGCTTCTTGAAGCTGAATGGTGTAGCATTACTATTTGGCTTTTCTCTCTAGTCTTCATTGTGTCATCTGTAGTGAGCTATAGGTTTTGTTTTGGGAATCTTTTCAACCTCTTGTTTGCATGGGTTCACCCAGTAGCATCCAATCCTTGCTTATAGATTCCTCAATACACAGTCAGCACAGTTTACAATCCACTCAAGAGAGGTATGGTTCGGGCCGATGCCAAGAGACAAACGATGTGAAAACGATACGTGGGGATCTTACGGGAAAACCTTTATTAGGCAAAACTAGTGTTTTGGTTTATCTGTAATGCAGCTCAATCCACCGACTGCAGATTATATCTCACATATAACATCATCAAAACCTTTCAGTTCTTGTACGCATCTTTTCATTGTATGCATTTTTTTTTCTATTGGCCAAACCTTTGTCAGAAATTTGTGCTGGGGATGTCCTGGTATCAGGAATCACTGATACCCATGGAAAGCAATCAAGGGCATCTTGTCAGGGTACAGGAGGGGGAATTGGGAAGGCCAGTCTGAACTATTAGAGAAGGTCACTTTGGGTGAAATTTTTCCAAAGTAGCTTAGCCAACTCCCATGAAAGTTTGGTGAAGTCAAGACCTTTACATTCCCTACATGCTTTTGGAAAAGTTATGCTTCATTTGTAATGCAAAGTTCTCCATCTGTAAATAGAAATGATCACTACTGAACAGCTCCAAAGTGGTGAGAGTAATGCTGGGAGGTGTAAATTGTTCCATCAAGACCCTGCCGAGCCACTCTGTCCTATGCTGAGCATCCTGTAATCTGGTGTCCAGTGTTGTCTCCAAGACTGGGTGCCCAGACATATAGCACTGCTGTTGTGAGTAGTTTGGATGGTAAATGAGAACTCACTTGCTTGCTCAAACACCTATTGGGAGACTTATTTTGACTGTCTCAGTAATTTTTATTGTGGCTGTAACACAAGGAGCTCCAAAACGATAGTGTAAGAAAGTGAGGAGACTTGTGCCAGCTTTCCACTGAGAAACATGGGGATTTCCTCGTTGGGCTGTTGGCATTTTTGTAGATAGCTGCAACTCTTCCTGTAGGAAAATTGCTACGACATGAGGGTAGTTTATTCAAAAGGAATGACAGTTCTTGACATTGACAGGAAGTTTGGTATAAAAAAAAAGATGTCTTTTTGATGTGAAAGAGTCCACGCTTTTACAGAATTTTCACTTAAAAATGCAATTTTAAAAAAAGCTGCCAGCTGTTGCAACATTTGCTGCCCCATGTCAAATTTTGGTCCTAGTGTCCCTGGCTACTCCCCAGGCCACCGGGCTTTTGCAGAATGGCTCTCACGTGGGAGCCGAGCAAGCCTGGCCTTCCATAATTTAATTTTTAGGGCAGCATTTATGCTGAAGAGCAGTCTTGCCGGTCTGCCTCTGTGAGAGGTCTGCAGTAGTGATTTGAAATGGAGGAAGAAGGTTGAACATGGCTAGAAATGAGCAGACTAATGACTAGGTCCTAACTCAAATGTTAGTATTTAACTCTTAGTGTTGTTCTCCCTATTTGGTGAAGCAGAAGATGTTCCATTTCATTTCAGTAATACTTAAAATTAGGGAGTAGTTTCACTGCTGAAGCAAACAAATGGAAGGAATTGGGGGGGGAACACCCCCACCCCCTTCCTGGGAACTGAGACAGGATAATATTCAGGCATAATTCCAATTTATGTCAAACAACTTGTGACCATCCTCTTGAGTGGTTTTGTAAAAGTGGTGCTAATGTGTATAACTCTTCTAAATTTTTCTTTTTTCCCTTTAACATTTGTTTACCCCTTCACTGTGTCAGTCACAACACACCGCTCTTGAATCTCCCAGCTGGTCTTGACTTGTTGAATTTATTTTATGCTTTCACTCTTCTTTAATAAATACATTACTTGCAAGCAGTGAATTGAAAACAAAGCAAAAGAAAAACTACCATTAGTGATTGGACAGTTTCTTACTTTGTGTTACATTTAACTGTTCTTTTGACAGCCCAGTTTTTAAAGCCAGGTTCGTATGGAAATGCTTTCACTCCACTTGCACTGCTTTTGGAAATAGCATACTGCTTCATCTGTCTTTATTTTAGTGCATTCATAACACAACACAGTCAGCACAATGTCTCATCTCCACTTAGCAAAAGATTGCAAAGTACTCCTTGTCCTTTTTTTGAAAAAGCAGCCATTTTTGTCAGCACCAGCTTTTAAAATCAGATTCAATAATCCTTTGTCAGATATAGTTGCAGTGCTAATGGTAGAACAATTAGTGCATTATCCACAAAACCTTTGAACTTCGGGCCCCTTTTGCATGAAGGACTGTGCAGTTGTTGTGGCCGTTAGAGAAACGGTCTGTAGCAGATATGTTTGCAGGTAAGTTTTCCTATGCTTCTGAACAGATAGTCTTCTCCATGGTGTTTGTGGTTGGAATCCATATTTGTTCATTTTTCCTTTTTTTTGCATATACTGATTTAAGCTTTTATAACCAGACATTTCCTTACTTCTCCTTTTTTTAAATTTTTTTCCCATGTAGCCCTAATTATGTCGTGGGGGAGAGCAGGTAGTGTGGGAAAGATGTACACTGTTGCCTTGAAAAATACAGCGAGGCAAAATGTCTTCAGTTATGGTATATTGGAAAAAAAATAATAATTATACTTGATAGAATCTTTTTGAGGAAAAATGTATCCATGCAGCCAATATCTTTGGGAAGATTGTGTCTTTCAAGCTGATTCACCAAAGTTCTGCAAACCGTGCGGTCATTTTCTTCAGTGTGGAGTGAGTGAAAAAACCACTGCTATTCTGATTTCTGTTGACGACTTGGTTATTTAATTAGAGAAACCTGCAGCCTATATATTTTTTTTTAAGGTTCCATGTACCACTCAATGTTATGGATTCACAGCCTGTTATAATTCAGGGGGTATTTCTGTGATATCTTGAGTTGTGGTTTGCCTTATATGACAATTAATAATCAACAAATACATACCTGATTTTTATTTTTATTTTTTATGATTAGAAGGTGAACAGGGTCCTAACCGAGAGTCCTTCTTTGAGGAGTTGACAGTTGGTCACTGCTAGTAAACTGGTAAATTGATCAATAAGGGGCAAGCTGTCAGCTTTAGAAGGTTACAAGGGTGCCGTTAGCACTCTTGTTCTTTGTTTGGGGGAAGAAATCTTCCATAAAAACATAATGAATTCCACACAGAGCCCTGCTCAGCCCTATTTTCAAAAGCTGACACTTAATTGCTGCGTCAGTACTTTTCCACTTATTCCAAAATAGCTTTTTTTTTTAGGATGATGAGACATTATGCTTATTGTTTCCCCTACATGCACTAATGGTTCCTTGCTGTTAACTTATTGCTAGGCCTGTTTCATTCTAACATCTTAGTATTTTTGTTAGTTTACATGTGAAATGCATCACCCAGTCTGTGCTTGAGCTCATTTTATTTAATTGATTTTTTTTTTTGTTTTACTAACCTCACTGTTTTTTCAGTTTAATATTGGCTGCATGCTAGTTTATATATATATATACATATATAAAAAAACCCAATCAAGTCTAGCCTGGATTTTGCTATGATTGTGTTTTGGTTTCTAGTGGTGGGGCAGTCTTGCACTTACAACTTACTCAGTATTATAAAAGCCTGACACACAAACAAAATGACTAAACACATTGTAGATTTTCTTTACAAAAAAACTTAAGTGGTGCTGTCTAGGTGATGGATATGATTGTATAAATAGCTTGATTTTATGCTTTTTACTGTCAATTTTTATTGGTACACTTTATTTTCTCCCACATTGCTTTTTTTTTTATTATTTTAAACGTGATGCACAAAAGTTGCCCAGCACACCATCAGAAAGTGACCGTCCCTGATACCCCATCCCCCTGGAAAAATTCTAGCCAGCAATTTTTGACATTTGTATTTCCCTTTTATTGGGCATATATTGCCTTTTCAGTAGCATTTTTTTGCATGCATATATATATGTAGAAAATCTCTTGCTCATCACATGTTTAAATGTCAGTGGGAAGGGAAGAATATATTATTGGAATATTTTTGGTTTGTTTTCTCTGTTCTGTCTGTCAGGATAATATTGGACACCGCTTACTCCAGAAACATGGGTGGAAGCTGGGCCAAGGATTGGGAAAGTCACTGCAGGGTAAGTCCAGTAGCTTGTGTCTGAAACATTCAACACCAGCTTCAGTCTTTAACAAAATTATTTCTGCTTTTTGTTCCTAGATTAGATTTTCTTTCCATTATTAATATATCCAAACAAATGCACTGTTGAGTTTCATATTTAGCAATTTGCAAGTGGAAGCTGCTGCCTCACTTATTGGTACAGGTTAGACATGATGTGTGTGTGTCGTGTACATGTAAGAATCACTGTGTTTGGCCTTTTTGGAGGGCGGTGAATTAACTGCCTACTTACTAACAGGTAGTTGTGCAGCTTCTAAAACTATAATGATATTCTGCTGGCTTGATGCTTTGATATTAAAAGAATTAAAAATACAAGCTAGTTACGATGATCTGTGTGCATGTTTCACAGTGGTGTCAGAAGCCATTAGAAGGCGAGTAAAAGGGCCCACTGAAGACTGAAAGTGGTGGCAGAGGTGCTCATGGATGGGAGAGGCTCACTTCCAGTTTCTCCAGAGGGCTTTCACGGGTTTGACTTATTTCTGTTCCCCAGCAGTCTATTTGTCAGGGATTTAGCAAATCTCCTGGAGATGCCATAGTGCTAGTTGAACCAATGCACCTAGTCTCATGCTGCCTTGAGCCTAAACTCTTCCTGTGACACTAAGTCCCGTGATTTAAATTGAGCCAATGCTACCCAGTTCATGTGGGTGACTTTAGCCATTCCCCTGGCCAGTAGTTCCTGTTCTGCAGAGGTCCTAGCCAGGGTGAAAGCACACAACCATGTTGTGTTGAGAAAAACTGAAGGTAGTGCTTCCTGTCAGTTACTCCTTATGAACTGCCTGTGGTATATACAGTGTCTGCCTGTCATACTGAGAGTAAGGTGCTCAGTATTTACTGCAGGCATGAGACTGTGTGCCTGGGCTGTTTCTGTAGAAACCTCTCAAAAGTGTTTGAAACTCAAGCATGCCCCAAGTTCCTCAGAGTAACTTACTCGTGTTCCCATACCCTTAGTCTGAAGACCTGGGAGCTTGTAATTGGACTTCCATGCCCCTACAGTGAGCCCATTAGAGGGATAAGTATTTCTGTGCTGTGGAGGACTGTTGAGAGGTAATGAGTTCTCTGAACTCTGGGAATGCATATTAATCTCTTGGACTAAGGCACTCTAACTTCTCAGACAGGACTGCGTTGGTGGTTAATGCTTCTTGCTTCCTCTAACATGGTTTCATTTGAAATCCTCTGGTTAATGCATGGCACTCTTACAGTCCTCTCGTGTCCCGTGCTGGTGCCAAAGCTCAGGACGTGGTTGTAGTTGTCACCTCTTGGGCTTCTGCTTTGGCATGGCATTCACTGGATGTGTAATCTGGTCTGTTTTCTCTTTTGGGTGCCCCGTATTGCTCTGTGCGTCACCAGTGTGGAAACACGGAGACTTGAAAGAAGCTAAAGCCTTCTCCCAGCCCCAGCCAGATTCAAAAGCACAGTCCCGAGGGGCCCTGTGCCATGAGGTGTTGCAGGCACTGACGTGACGGAGTAAACAGCAGATGACTGTACAGTCTTGAGTTTGGGGCAAGAGGGTAGTGTCACCATGTCCTGAGGATGAGAGAGCCAGGGCTGCCTGTGGGGTTGATCAGGCATTTGCATTTTGATACTTGTCCAGATTTAGATTTTTCCCACTGTGCATTTCGAAGCGTTGAATCTGTACCATCTCTCTGACTCACATATTATTGAAGCTCTGGTGACTTGAACTGTCTGGAAGCTACAGGCAAATTGTGGGTATGGGCTGTGAGGGTTTTCCTGTGCCTTCTGCATTTTAATAGAAATGCAGGAGTATAAATAGCCCATCTAGTTTATCCCAGGTAGGTGCTGAAACCTTCTTAATGTAGGCTTTGGAGAGCATGCAGGAGTTGTATAGCACCTTTCACCTTCTGGAAGGAAAGCAGCGCCCTGTCCATCTGACAGACAAACAACCTCTCCAGCTGAGGTGCTGGGCAGGCAGAGGATGCAGAGGAGTGCTGCTGCTCCAGTTCTGCTCGACATAAAGACATCAAGGTTGCTCCCTCTTAGTTACAAGCAGCTAGATAGAGCCTGTGCCTGTTGCCTGTGGCATTGATGATGATCATGTTGGGAGTGTTTAATTCATTATCCGGTGACCTTTTTACATGAATCTTAGATCATCCCAAAATCCAAATATAAACTGCCAGGAAGGAAACATTTGCATCCAATTTTAACCTTATTCTAGGAGTTTGAAGAGTGAAGTTACTTGATGTGCGCTGAGAATGGAAGAGCAAAACAGAAAAGTTCTTCCCCTCTTCCACGCTCTGTTCTTGCTCAGCAAAGACCAGTAGAGATCTCTAAAGAGATGCAAGAATAGCAAACACAGAGCATATCTGTTGTTAACTCTACTTGCTTTACGCTGTGCTTGAGCCTAAAATTTGCAACAGCCTACAGTTAAGAGGTACAGCAGAAGTAGAACCACTTCAAGTAGTCTTTAGCTGTGGATATGGTATCTGACCTCCTGCAGAACGCCTTGCAACAAAACCTTAAAAACCTAAATTTTGGGTTACATATATGGAATTGATATTGCATTCATCTTTTTGCCATGCAGTTGACTTTAAATTTAAAGGAAGTTGATGAGTTCAGTGTGCTTATTTTTATTATGTAGCTTTTAATTCTGGATGTTCATCTGAGCTGGGGCTCCCTCTTTAGTTATGGTGAATCTAAAAATTATGCTGCATTGTACTTGCCAGTCATAAATGCTTATTTCTTCTAGCGAGGCCGTTATGTTGTTGTTCAACAAGAACTTCACGCCACAGGACTGTACCATTGTGATGGCTTCCTTCGCTTTAACTACCCACCGTGGATAGAATATGGCGGTGAGAGTGCTGAACTGTTTCTCTGGATGGTAGCTGGAGTAGCCTAAAATTCACACTTGCCAATTGCTGGTGGTAAAAATCTGCTGTTGTAGTACAAAGGTACCCAGCAGATTGCCTCATTCTCTGCAAAATTTTGGAAGCAGAGTAGTTTTGTACCTACTGGAGCAGCTGCCTTGTGGTGTAACTCTTATTAACCATTGTAGCTGATGGAAGAGCTGAGCCACTTGAATAAGAAAGCAAGTAATCCATGTCCTTAATGACATAGCTGTCATAAGAGAAGCTGTATTCTAACTGTAACACATCTGCGTATTTTGTTTGATTTTTTTTTTAGATGCGTATTGAGTATCAGACAGGGATAGTGCTGTTGTCTCTGGCCATGCAAGTTCTATAATACTGGTTCAGAGACGCTCATAATGAATTCAGCAGAGTCATTCCTCTGCTCATCTCTTCTCCTGATGTTTTTCACATTTTTTTACCACAAACAATTTGTGTTATATTTGGAAATGATACTTCAACTTGCTAACAGCCAGTGAATATGAAAAAGCAGAAGAGGGGGTTGCCAGCTGACGGGGATCTCTTTTAATCTGGAAAGTATGGCTTGAGGAGCCACTTTTCTATAGAGATTGTGTGATGGTTGTGCTCTAACAAATGAGAAAATGTCGACTGTAGACCATTTTCTCTTTGCGGGGGAACACATGTAATTGATAATCTAGAATTCTGTGGTTTACTGAAAAATGAAACTAGCAAAAGTTGTGGTTAAAAACACTGTCTGACCTTCATGTGAAGTCCTGTGCTAAATGAGACTGAGGATTGTGAATAAATCAGAGGACTTACATAAGTCAGAATGGGAATGAGAGGGCCAAGTGAAATCTTGAATTCAAATACTCTAATGATTTCTCTTGGAATAAGTATTTCATATTAAGTTAAAGTAGTATTATGAAAAGCATTGAGAGATTGACAAGCAGAAGTGGTATAATTTTAATCATACATTTGAAAATATTTTAATCAGTGCTTCACATTTTCCCTGTGTTTTCAATTTTTTGACAAGTCTTGTGTAAAAAAAAAAAAACAAAACCCAACAAAAAAACCCAACCCCAAACAAAAAGCCTTCTGTTTTTTTTCTTTTGGATTTGTGTGTTTAATATGAGGTAATAGTACTCTAGAGGTATAGGTGCAAGACTAGAACCAGTAGTTCAATCTCATTTAATTAGACTAGGGAAAATTGAACAGAGTAGACGAACACTATCTGTAGGAAAGACAAAGGCTATTAACTTGCTTTGCCAGAAAACGGGAATATGTGACTTCATCTGATGCACTCAGAAAGATGACAACATGTAGGGGACATAGTGAAATGACCTAGCATTTCAGACTGGCTGATGTTTTAATTTGGCTGTCTTGAATCAGTCATCTAGCTCACCTGGGGAGTCGTGCCCAAAGAATTAGATGGCTTTCTGGGATGAGGTCAGGACTGTAGTGTGTGTGTGTGGTAGGGAATATCTGATGAACGAGGACAGGGTGGACCTGATAGCTGAGGGAAAGCAGGCAGGCTTTAGGGGCTAGTTAATGCCCCCATCTCTGGTATTGCTGAGTTAATTCACAGCCGTCCTCCTGTTCTCATGGTTATCTTGCTGCTTCCTCTGTCGTACCAGGGGTGTGGAGCGTGGGCAGCTCTGAAGGGATGGTTTGCTGCAGATGGAGGTGGTTTGGAGAGTGCAGACCAGTCAGTTAGGAAGGTTTGTCTGATGTTTACTGGCCCTATGGAAGGGACTCTCAGGAAGGATTGACCAGCTTTGGTGGACAGGTCTAGCTCATACTTAGCTAGTCGCCCCATGAGTGGGTACTGGGTAATAACTGTAATTATTCAACAAGCTTTTCTGCATTTGCCTTTTTAAAGTTCTCTCTTAAGTAAATGTGCTTGCTTGACTGCCAACCTTGATGCTTTAAAAATGGTTCCAACACCTGTACAGAAAGCGGTTAAGTTTCCGTATACCACAAACTGTGTAGTGTATGATTAATTTGATACATTTAAAAGCATTAATTTAATTCACGTTTCCACAGTATTCCCAAGACTGGGGATCATCCTGGTATTTTGTGGTATCTCTGAGATGTGAATCAGGATCTAGTATTTTGCTATGGCAACAGGTAACATACATTTTTTGTCATGGCATAGCTGCTTTTACGTATTTATGTTGTTGAATCAAATGGTTTAGGTAATAGGGGGTTTTAGTGTAGAGCTGGAATTGAGCCTTGCAACTTTATACCTAAAGTTTGCTCCTTGGTTGTTTTATAGGGGACTGAGGCAGCTTTCATCACTTGATTATTGTTGTGATGAAAATGTTACTCAGTGTGAAACTTAAGTTTCAAGGTAGATGGCTGCGCTTTGTGGGATGCTGTTTTGTACTAGTACTTGGGTTATCTCAATTTTTCAGAAAATGGAAGCAGCAGGTGGCTATGTTTAGAAGAGTAAGGTCCCTTTTGGGGCAGTTAGGTGAAGTAGCAGAAGCTTTACCTGTAGCCTTTGGTCCAAAAGAAATGCCTTCTGTCCCCGGATTCCTATTCCTATGTAGTAATAACGTCCTTTTTGTTTGCTTATGTTTTTAGCAAAGTTTTGGCATCGTTTCAGCATAACTGTTCTGAAAGGTTGGTTGAATCTTCCTGGAGAGCAGCAATACTAATGTAATGCTGCTGTGGAGGAGGCAGGCTGCCTGCGGTCAGAGCCATGTTCAGTGTCATGGGAGCTCTTGGCAGTGCCATGTAAAGCTGAGAAACCCTTCCTGCATGCTTGTTCTCTTCCACTCAGGCTAACACCAATAAACCCTTTACAGCTTGTCAAGACAGTGCTGTTCCTGTTGATCAAGGTGTGCTGCAAACTCATGATGTAAATTGTACTGGTGACACAGAGAGCAGCAGTTACAAGTGTGCATAACAGAACTTTGGTTTTATCCTTTTGTGAGCATATAAATTATCTAACATGGTAGCAAAGTTACGTATATCAAATTTATTAGAAAATGCTAGAATTGAGTTCTTCCATCTAACTATTTTGTTGCATGGTTTGCAATTAAAAAAAAAAAGCACAAGTGGATTTCTGCTCTGACTTGCAAATTCTGTGATGATAAATATAGTCATTGCTCCCCCCTTCATTTATACTATGATGCAGTTCTTACTTGGCAGGTTCTTCGCTAAATCTGTTCAGACAAGCTCTTGTTTTCCCTCTTGGTATAAAGGATGAGTAGAGTGAAAGAACAGAACTGTCTGACAGAAATGCTAGATGATGTGCAGAGAGGAGGAGAGCCTGCAGGTGAAGAAGTGATCCTGTGGCTAACGCAGGAAATAGCCATTCTCTGATAGCATCTGTGATAATCCGCATTTGTGAGATCAAGCTCAGTAAGAGTCACTATTCCAAGACTGTGTCAGGTGGCCACGGGTGATGTACACTATGCTTTCTGGATGCCAGGTTTGTTAGATGTGTGGGGAGTAACGAGCAGAGCTTTGACCACTTGAGCAACTGAGATCAGTCGCAAATGTGATCGCTTGGCAGCTGCGACTTGGAGAAATAAGCTCAGGGTTTGAATTCCAGAGGTCTTGAATCCTGGCTCTGTCACCAGTTCGCCAAATGGCTTAGTTAATGTATTAATATATGTTTTCCATTTGTTAAATCCTCTGATCTCATGAAGGCAGACAGAGTTGATGTTTGTCAGGCCTTGAGAACATGGGACAATGAGCATCTGAGAAAAATGCTATGAGGGAGTGAGGAATGTTATATTTCTTTCTGGGTTTTGAAGCTTTGTAATAAATACTAGAAAATATGGAAGAGAAAAATAAAAATGTTAAACAGTACCTTTATTCATTAAGTATGGAATGCTTTGGCAGTCTTATCCAAGAAGTAGATGTGAACCCACTCTTACCTCCCTGTATCTTAACATGTCCTCACGGGAACCTGAATTCTGGCATAGACTAACATTTCCATGCTTGTGTTTACAACATAAATCATTGCAATAGTTTTAAGACTAATATTTTCATGTGAAGTAGCTTAGCTTTGAAAAACCTGGGTAATGTGGCTTTGAAAGCCTATAATCATCACACCGATCTTCATTACCATGTCGAAATCCACAAGACCGCAGACCTAAAGGAAGGTTTACTTAATGCCTCAGTCTCCTTTGGGGGAAGCAGTTGCCCCCTTGTTTGCTTTTGAATGTGCAAGCTCCTTCCTTCGATTACGGGTGATAAGTTTATGGGTTATTTGAGTGTGTGTAGTCAATGAAATCATCATTCTTTCAGTGACGCATGCTTATTGTGATAGAGATGGCCTTCTCTTGGCTTAGTGTCAGGCTTTATTGCCCTTTGTGTTCGTATAATGTTAAAGCAGTTTTATTAAACTGTGAAAGATGAGTGCATGGGAAGTGAGCAGTCATGGCCATGCACAACCTGCCCCCACTCTTGCAGCGTAGCCTTAAATCAGACAGGACTTTTCAGCCCTCTCCACTTACAGAGATGAAGAAAGACGGTGACTCTTCTAATTTCTATTCTAGATCAACCAAGATTTAGAATTATGTTCTGGCTCTAACATCTTCCATGTTGTTCTTTAATACCACTGATCATTTAGGTTAGGGATGTTTTTTGACCCAGACTCCTCTGTGTGCCTTCCCTTGCAAAAGTTCAGGGAGCTCTGCTTGGTTTTCTGGAAGTGTCAGCCTTGGCTTGTGTGCTGAAGAAGTTTTGAGCTCCTGTTTGAAGTTTTCCATGTGATTGGGGTGTTTACAGCTTGTCTTTCGCTTGTCATTTCTCTCCTGTTGTGTAGGGATTAAGTTCAGGTTTTTTGTACTTGGAAAACAGTTTCTCCTCACTGGGTCTTGATGCTTGTTGCTGAGGATGATAGACATTTTAGACTTAATTTGAATCTCTCGATTGTTTGTGACCCCTTCCCAAAGTCTGACATAAACAGCATGAGCTCACAAATCTAATTCCCACCAGAGACCAGGATAAAACATTGCACTTGTTTGTTTGCTTACTGCAGCAATCAGAATGAACTTGATCATATAGCGTCATCTCTCCCCTTTTGGTGTACTGAATGAGGAGTCTGAATTTTCAACATGACAGCTGTTGGGCTATCAGAACATGCAATAGACCCAGGAAAGTTTTGAGACCTTGCAAAATCCTGATCTTTGAAAATGAAACTCATCCACGATCACAGTGACTCCTCCTTATCTCGCATCTTCCCAGAGACAATGTAGTTGAATGGTGATCATGCCCTGTATCTGTGGATGCATTGCTGTGGGTGTTGATAGCTGACTCCAGGCACCTACTGACCTTTTACAGCCTGCAGTGGGGTTTGTACTGCAGGTAGCTAAACAAACTGACCGTTATCCACCAAAGCAAATCTAGTGATGTGATTGTGAAGCTCCTCACAGCTTCACACAGCCATGTTTCTAATCTCTGCGGTAGTCCCTTTCCAAGAGCAATTAAAACCTTCTAGAAGATTTGTCTCTTACCGTGGTTTTGGTTTTGGTTGTAGCATAAAGATAGTGAATAAGTAAAAATCCTCTGTGCTCAACGAGATCACGTCCTGTTGTTTGTATCCTTCCAAGATGCTTAGTTCATGAAATTCTCCTCCGATGAAGAGTGTGACATCAGTCAGTCCTCTAGGATTATATCCCACAAAACTTGTACCTGGGAAGAATTTCTCTTAAGATGTCAACACAGTGAGCAGGATTAAGGCTGTTCGGTTACCTCTCTGGTGCTTACATGCTATGCATAAGTGATACACTAAAATATATTTGATTGAATTAAGTTAATGCATGATGTTGGGGGTACATCTTTTTTTTCCAATAGGGGCATCCTGTTCTTTCTCTGTCGTTAAACAGACCTTCAGATATGTCTTGCATCTACTGAAGAGCATGCTATTGCTAGAGGGAGGAGTTCTTCTGAATCTGCAAATTGTTAATGAAAACTGGTTTCTGTTTTGACTGTTTAAAAAAATAATAAAATGTGCACTAGTGTTGACGATGCCAGCATTTCTAGATGGGCTCAGATGGCAGGTCCATCTGGTGCACCGTCCTGTTCTGAAGAGCAGAGCAGCATCTACCCTCTGTGTCCAGAGACAGAGCACGCACCCTGCAGCTGGCAACTGTGAAACGATAATCCTCTGTGTACAGCACAACTTGGTGTCTGATACTAAAGCCCTGAAGCATTAGGATTAACTCTTTTCCCAAGATTTGTTAGTTTATAGCACTGCTGGCAAAGTATTTGCTCATATCCAATAACTTTGTGCAATTAGAATGGAGTGAATTTGGAGAAGCCTGCCTGGCAAGGTGCTGCCTGCAGTCTGTCTCCTACCTGCTGCTGGCAGATCTCTGGGCAGGCGCAGGGCTCTAGGAACGGGGGCGGCTCTCAGGGCTTATTTGGGGGTGAGCGATTTTTCACAAGCTGGGAAAATTCCCCATTTCTTTGGGAAGAGGAAAGCAAAACAAGTATATCTGGTCAGTTTTGAAATCTCATTTAATTTCTGAATTAAGGAAATAATTACAAACTTAATTTACTTTAAGAGACTGGATATTCTAAGGTCTGACTTGTGTAAGCTGTTTGTTTTTTCCCATCCCACTGGAGGTTTATGCTTTGTCCTCTCCAGAGAGGCTTTCCCCTGTGTGGAAGTGTTTTATACAATAACCATCTCTGGTTTGGGGTTTGTAGTCTGTGTAATGTGACCAGTCTGTAAAGGAAAGAGTTTGTAACCTGGTGCAGAAGGAACCTAAATTTTCTGTGGTGTAGGGGGATGGAGCACGGACACAGCTTTGTATGTTCTGCATGATTTACCGTACGGGGGGTTAGTTGTCGATGTGGCAGTGCTTGCAACCCTGCATAGTGGCACGAAGTGTGGGAATTCTTGCCCTTTCTTGAAAGCTCAGTTTTTCTCTTCGAAGTATGTCAGTATACCCAAAAAGGGTCAGCAGGAACCCTAAACCTGGGAGTCCCACAAGGTCCGAGAACTGTGTTTACATACTGGTAAAGATCCTGTTGTCATGCACAGTAGCTCTGGAATAAATTTTCTTGAGGAAGTTCTTTAAAAGGAGAACTTAAAGAGCTTAACTTAAAAAGTCCCATTTTCCCCTTTGGCTGTTCTCCATCTTCTGCCCAGTCCGCTTGGCAGTCAGCGGGGTGAGAAGTGGCCCTTTGACAACACAGAGCCCAATCCTTTCCCTCAGCTGTAGCGGCTTTCCAGGGACATGGAGCGAGGCTCCCCCAGCCTTGATGACCCACCACCCAGCGCTTTGCCTGGCAGCGTGTCGTGCTGCCCCGGATGGAGCCGCAGTTTCGATGGTGGGGGTGGGCACTGCTGCCCTTAGCAGTGTTACGTGCTCAAAGTGCTTGGAGTTGGCACTTGTCGGCTGGATGTCACGCTGGGTGGCTGCGCTGGCTGGCTGCCGTGGTATTTCATTCGTAACAAAATGATGGTTAAGTTTAAAACAAAGGCATCACTTTTCACATTGAATGTTTTCCTCTTCCCTGAAAACAAAGCTCATTTTGACCCAAAACATTTGTAATTGCCTTAAGATCCTGATTGGTTTCCTTTTTAAACTGCCTGCTTAAATGTGCCTCAGTGCCTCTTTTAAATTGGGCCGTCACCAGGAGCTCAACCTCTTCCAACACCCAAAACTTTCAGGTTGTGAGCACAGCTCTGAAAATAAATAACTGCTCAAAAATCTACCCGCTCCCTGATTCCACAGGGCAAAGCATGGTGACGGGGTGGAGGGGTGAGGAAGAAGCCTCTTTTATATTTTTTTTTTTTTTTTTTTTTAACCCATCCTACCTGCCTACTACAAACGGCCTATTTTCTGCCCCTAATGGTTTCTGCCTAACAAATGGTGTTTCTTTTTTACAGCGTTATGATCCTGGACTTGTTGTGGTGATGGTAAACTTAGCAGTGGTAATTTTTTATTTTCAGACTGAATTACTCCTTTTGTCATCAGTGCACCAATATGTTAGGCTTACTTTCTCTGTTGTAGCCATCATCCTTCTGCTTGGTCTTTCATTTTCCTTTCCTTTCCTTTCTTTATGCACACTTGTCTGATCCTTGTTCATTAAAGGGTATTGCTAAGAAGGGATGTTTCTGTTTGTGTTAGAACTGCCAAAATCAGTTTAAACATAAATTTCTAATACTGTCCAAACTTGATTTTTCCCCAACACGATGGGCACTAGCACTTGCTACTGCAATTTCCAAATAGATTTTGAAGAAAAAAAAAAAAAACAAAAAAAAACCAAAACCAAAAAACAAAACCAAACTTTGACTGCCTTAGAAGGCAAAAGTACTGATGCATTGTTTGTACTCAGGGGTTTACCAGGGCAATGAGGCTGCATCGAAAGATCTCGATTGCTGGAGAAACAAAAACCAAAAAAACCCAAAACCAAAAACAAACAAAACAAAAACAAAAAAACCCCCAAAACCAAAAAAGCTTGGGAAAAAAAAAATTGTTGGCACTTGCTGCCAGCCATTCCATTTGGGTTCACCACTTACCAGTAAATCCCTGGCTGAGACGTTATGAAAGTGATATTGCACTTAGGAAGTCATTTTTATAACCTGTCTTTAATTTGGTCCTTTTGCTAAAAATTGCAGTCACTGCTTACTTTATTATACCATTGGGCGCAAGAGAAACGTTTTCAGATGGAGAATACTTAAAATACCCAAACAAAAGCTCAATTCAAAATACTATTTTGGATCAGTGTGATAACTATTTTTGGACTTGGTGGATATATGCCTGTCAAATTTATGGGCATATAAACAAAACCATAAAGCGATTAATTAAATGGACTTGTTTCTGAAAGAAAAACACATGCCTCTACTTTAAGAGTTAAAAAGACACAAGTCTGACCAGAGTAGGGTCCCTTTGAGGACTCTGGAGTCTGAGATCTGTGGGCTGTTGCTTTTGCAGGAGTTAGAGAAAGCTGGTATTGGAGAAGAGAGAAGTTGGTGCCTATACAGGTTTTCTGAGGCAGTATTAAAGACTTTAACCTTTTGCGCATGTGGATGGCAATAGAATTTTTGGCATGAGTAAAACCTGTAGATCTTTTAGCCCAAAGGTATAATATATGTGTATGTGTGTATAACAAAACAGTTGTTTACACCAAAACAAGAGCAATAATAAGGGAAGTAAACATTCTGTTTTTTTACTCAAGGTATGCTCCGGATAAGGTAAGTACTTTTTCAGTGGGCTTACATCACAACAAACAGCGCGAGTTGTGATGTAAAAATAAAAATAATAATAATTTAAAAAAAAAGCTGTGGTAGTAAAGTGCTTGTCTGCCCCATTTTGCTTTGTTTGGCTGGTTATGAGTGGATTAAAGATATGTTTTTTTAAAAAAAAAATCTCCAGCATAGTTTGATTAGTTCAAAGTCAATTTTCTTCGCAACTAGTCCTTTTCACAGCTTACAGATGACACAGTGAGTGCTAGAGCATCTCTCTGCAGGAGCTGGGGAAGCAGGTGCTTGACCACCTGGCCTGGACCAGGCGGTCATTTTGGATGAAAGAAGTTTGGCTTCTGTGCCATGCTTCTCGGTCAGCTTTCCTCACTCTTGGGAAGGGACAAAAGTTGGTGGGAGGGAGGCTTCCACATCTTTTACAGGACAGTCCTAATCAATCGTTAATGTGGTAGAGCAGTAAAATGTATTTAATAGCTTTTTCACTTGCATCAGAAGATGAGGAGTATGTATTGCCTGATGTGGAAGCATTGAGGGGAAGGTTCATTTCTCAAGTCCTGTTAACAGCCCTGCCCTAGGACTTGTCATGGTTGAACATTAACCACAAGAATATTTTATGTGACCAGTTAATGTTCAGAAAATACCATTTATCAGTACTCAGGGGTGCATTTAACTGTATCCAGTTTGGAGCTGAGAAGTAGGTTTGGCTGTAAGCTGTGAGAATGGCTTGTGTTTGGTTCACTGTAGCTTTCTGGTCTCTGCACTCCAAGGCAAGATCTCTAACCACCCAAACCCAATGTGTAAAGCGAGCTGTGGTGATGGACTGGCTGCTGACCACCTGTGTGTGTGTTGCTCTTACAGGGAGGACAGATCCCATCCCTATCGTCGTCAAGTACGATGTCATGGGCATGGGGCGGATGGAAATGGAGGTAAGCTTGCCTGGCTCCTGCCCTGCACCTGGTCACTCCTTGCATGGCTCTCGGGGAGTTGATAGGGAAGAAACTTAGAAGTGAGAATTTGTGCATCAAAGGTAGAGAAAAACTTGCTCTTAAATCACACAGTAAGAAAACACTTCTCCTCAAAATACATACTCTGTTTACCCATGGGTACCTGAATTCTGAGGTCTGGATGCTACCTGAAATTCCTGGGCTTTGTGATTTCACTCCCACAAAGTTGAGGCTGCTGTTGGCAGTGGACAGGCCGGCCAGGAGCCTCCACTTCGGAAGGATTAATAAATCGTTTTGCATGTGGGTTACGTTGTGGGATGACAAAACAGGGAAAGTGAAGTAAAATATGCAAAGATTCTGTTTCAAATCTCATCTTGTTTCAATTACACATTCTGGCAGTCTCAGTAGTGCTAAGTATTTATGGGACAAATTGCGTCTCTCTCTCTTTTTTTTAAAAAAAAAAAAAAAAAAAAAGCTTGACTATGCTGAAGATGCCACTGAGCGGAGGCGTGTACTGGAGGTGGAGAAAGAAGACACCGAGGAGCTGAGGCAGAAATACAAGGTACTGAAATGGGGGCATTAACATCAAAGTTCCTGTGGGCTGAGTGGGAGAGGATTTGTTCTGATAGGACAGAGCTCTTCTTGTTAGGCTGTAGTAATGGTAGTAGGAATTAAGTATTCTTGGGTTTTGTCATTGTTGAAATTATTTATATTTTAATGAACTGGTTATTCACTTCCTGGAATTAACCTTGATGTTTGTTTAGCTGCTTAAGAGCTACAGGATAGCAGCAGGGCTTTCTCTGTGTGCTTTGCTCCTGTTCTGAAAAGAACAGTCCTAGGGTAAGCAGAATATTTCCTTCCCTAGACCCAGGGCTGCCAAATTTTTCTAGTGAAACTGCCACGTTGTCAACGCAAAATCTGTAGATACAAATGTTAGATGGGCAGTTATCAGCTGGAAGTGGAGTAGATCTTCTGTTGTTATTGAGCAAGCAGTAAGTAGAGCATTATGATGTTGTTGCGTAAATACTGCTTTCTTTGAAAAGGTAGGACATGGCTCTGGTTTTGAGAAATCGATGGGCTATATCTCTTTGGAAGAATTTCTCAGGCAGCATTAAAAAAAAATACGTGTGTATGCTGTATTTCTCTAGGGTTTACAAAAGCTGTGGTTTTTTTGTAAGCCAAAGAGTGTTATCTTTTTAATGATAAAAATGGGCCATCATGTTGGCATTGAGCATGACATGTTGGAGCATACTTGGATTAGCTGTAACTGAGTTCTCTGTGGAGACATGGTCTTTGCTAGTCATTTAACCCACTCTTCCACTTACCAGCCTGTAAAGTACATCAAGTCTTAGGAAAGCCTGCTTGTTTAATTGTTCTGAGATTTGAGAAGTACCAGGCCTGAAGAAGAGCCCTAGACATTAGAATAAAGTGTCAGTTTTGCATAAATTTTAATTCTTTGAGGAATAATGGAAAAGTAGTTTCGATTCCATTAAAATTAAACATAACCATGGCAAATCTAAAATTCCATTTCATCAGTTCAATAGTTAATACTGCAGGCAGTTTGTTCAGCTACAAAAACGTATAGTCTCCTTTCCTGATTTTTTTAAATTTTTTTCTTAAGCTGAGACCTTGACTTGCTTGGTAAGTGAATTGCTGGTATATTTGTTAATTTAAAAATAAAAGCCATTGTAATTACTTTTAAAGCTAATTATTAGTTTGGAGCTGAACACAGTTAATGATCTTTTCTGGCACACTTTAAAGTACAAGCATGCTCTTAAATGGGCTTATGCAGCCGGTGCTGAACAGTTCCTCTACATTCAGGTGCACATTCTCTTTGAAGATGTTTCTCCTTTCTACGTCCAGGTGCATGTTCTCCTTGATGATGTTTCTCCTTTTTGTTGTTTTTAATCTCCTGCTGGGTGGCATGCTGCTTACACCCTACAAAGGGAAGGTTTGGCTGTGACGTTGGCCATTCTTGGGCAGCGTGTGGCCAAAAGGCTGGATCCCCTTCTGCAGCAAACCCCCAGCTGCAATGCTGGGTGTCTTCAGACAGCAGCTGTTGAGTACGAAGTATTGCTTCATTTCAGAGTGGTTGGTAGGAGCTCTTGTGTGAACTGCATGTAATGATGTTGTACCTCAGGTCTGCAATGTGATTTACGGTAAAATTCTTGGGTTTTGCAATTGTCTTTTCAAATACAGTTGAATGTGTGTTGCTCTCTGAGACTGTTTTGTCTTCCTGCCATTATTCAGCACAGATTTTTTTCAGGAACTCTGTGGAGCAGTAGCAGTCTCTCCCAACTCAAATGTGTTTTTATTAGCATGCTTTATCGTTAGGCTCTTGCATTTCTGTATTTATCTGTGAAAAATCTCTGCAAGCGTAGTTTTTTTTCATTGCTCTGCAGGAGTCCATTATGTAATTGCCAACTGTGGCTGCATCCTGATTAGCCATTCAGTGAGTCTCAAAGGAATTTCAGATAATTCTGCAACCAAGAAGCAAGCAAGAAATGTTCTTTTAATTCCCTTCTTTTGTATAGATTCTGATCATTCAAATGGCTGTGTTTTCATTGTTTAGCCACAGGATGCTTTCTGAAAAAAACCTACACATGGTGCAGGAAGCTTGTTCGGGGTTTCAGAGGAACTTTAAATGTCATTGTTCTGTGGATCTCACGCTGCTCTGTTTTCCTTTCTTGTCTTCCTGGGGACCTGCTTCAGGCTCAAACCTCTAGATAGTTTTGTTGATTTTTTTTTTTTTTTCTTCTTAACAAGGGCCTCTGGTAATAGATGGAAGCAGGAACTTGAAATAGATTTTTTTATTTAGAAGTGCTTTAAATTGAAAAAAACCTTTTAGCACTAGAATTTTTCAGATATTCCCCTCCTCGCCCCCCTCGGGAGTTGAAATTTTTTACATGAATTTTGCATTATAAAAAACATGCTCAGCAATATTATTTTAATGTAATTTTGATGTGGTAACTGGGAGATAAACCATATTGCCTTGAACACGATCTTATAGAAAAAGAAAAAAAGCTTTCATAGTATATCTTTCTTAAATGTTTGCTAGCTTCTCTTGCTAATGCAAGGAAATTTCCCATAAGAAGTTTGTACTGAAGATGGAAACTCTTAAACTCTTAAGTGCTTTTTCTCAAATGTTAGGCTATTTTTTCTTATATAATTTCTCTTTATTCCAGTTGAAATGCATATGGGAAATAGCTATATGGGGTATGGTGATGTTAGTACAGTGTACTTTGTAATGCAGCATTTGTAGCTTTTTTTTTTTTTTGCATGCATCAGCGTAAGTGCTTCCATCTTGTTGAGGTAAATGTTCCCCAGCTTTCTGGTAAAGAGTGGAGATGTTTTATTAATTTTGCTGGTGGGATTGTAATTGAAGTGGCCTGGCTGGGGGAAGAAGCTGCTTAGCCCTGAGATTACTGTGAGTCTCAGCATCAGGTGCATTTCAGAGCCCCCCTGCCCTGGCTCCTGAGCACCCCCAGGTCTGCATCAGCTGTGGCTGTGCCCTGGGGACAAGGCTTGTGGAGCTGCACAGGCTCACTCCCAGCACTTGGGACTTCAAGCCATTACAGCCACTTGAGAGACTGGGATTTCTAGAGAGTTCCAGAGCTTTTTGACTCTGCCAGTCCAAAAGCTGCTACTTTTCCTTATAGCAAAAGAGGGGAGGACATGACTGTTGCCAATTTAGACACCTCATCTTTGCTTGGAAGTTTGGTTTTGCACCTATACAAATGTTGAATTACATAAGGAAAAAAAATACTGTCAGCAACGTCTAAGGCGGTCTCCCTCCCCCTCTTTTATTAAATGGCAACTACCTGTACCCATTCACTCCCAGTGTAATCACTGTATTTGAGCTCAGCTTAATGGACAGCACTGCTCCTGGGAAGATTTCACTGACTGAAAAATCACACTGAAGTGAATTAGGCTCGACACTTTCTGAACTGTGCTTTCCCAGCCGCTGATCTGTGTTCCTCCCTATTGAATTGCAGACAAACTGAGATCAAGCAGACATCTGTTAGCACTCAAAATGGAGGAAGTATCAGCATTTAAAGTTCTAAGATTCCGTTCCAAAAGCAGTGATCTTCCTTGGTTTGATGTGTATTTTGTGTATCTTATGCGGGCAGGCAGCTGCCAGTTTGTTCATGTGTTAGCGTGAGGCTTTGAATCTCTCTTTTTTTTTTATCTCAGACAATCCAGCAGGCTCTCCTCTTGCAGCCGCAAAACTGCCTTCCTGCCATCAGCACTAGATTTCTTTTTTTAAGCAGTCTCCTTTTACTGATCCCTCTGCTAATGACAAGATTGTGTTCTATCTTAGGAAACTGAGTCAAAGCTAGGTTGGTAGTATTGCAAAGTTATCCTTCATACC